>NC_134762.1:10227183-10319419 GCF_050436995.1 Anticarsia gemmatalis
GTTGTGTGAAAATGTCTGGTCAACAAGCAATAAATCTATTTTATCACTGAAACTATAGCGTTAATTTGCTACCATATGAATAAAAGCCTATTTAAAATGCAAATCACAGTTTCACATATTAAAATAATCCCATAATTATTTTATTACACACTAATGTTCAATAAAATTGTCATTAACGCCATCTATCGTGGAATACCAACACCCACTCGTCCATAAATTGCGACCGGCGAATCGTTAATAAAACTTAATTCTACGAACCCGTTATTACAGTATTAAACGTAAATTAATAGCTGTTTTTATGGCCACAACACACGCCCACTTCAGAGAATCACTATGGTCAGCATTTCGCCAAGATGTCCCGATTAATGAGCTCCTCGATATACCTTAAGAGAGCTATCATGGGCATTTATATCCGATAGTGTGTGTACGGTGTTTAAAAATGTCCAGCAAGTTGGACAACTTGAGAGAGCGTGATAGAAACAAATTTTTATCACCTATATAACTTAACCACGTAAAATTTATTGCATTTAGTAAGTTTAGTGCAATGCAAACGCATTCTGCCTATTCGTTTCTTGTCAGGTTTTTTACACAAGTCCATAACTGAACCTAAATTAGTCTTTGTTGAATGCGAGCTATGCAAATGGCTTAGGCGTAGGTTTATAAATTAATAATGGTAAAAAACTAGACTGAGCATCAAAAGAGAAAATAAAGTTAACATCAAATTTAATCAAATGAAACAAATATTTAATATTCCATCTTTCACGTATTAACAAGATTTCTGAACAAAACAAACAGAGAAACTGAAATTCCAAAAATTACTTTATAAGCTTAATATCTCCGTTAAGACAAACAACGTCTTCGCCGCAACCGCAGTCGTTTCATTCGCAAACAAAATATTTAATAAGCAACCTTCCAAACTTTCTCGAACATTACTCATAATTCCAAACCGAAATCTTTGTCATACGCACATGGCTCACGTTTCCCTTATTGTAATTAAAATTTGTCTAATTAAGAGTCATGTCAAAGTACCGAATATCACACCTTGAATGGAAGAAAGTCTTAAATCGTATTATGTTGATTTTGACATAGGCTTTTCTTCTTCTGAGAGTGCGATATATCTCTGTGTTAATTTACGGTTTTGGTAAAATATTCATGGTGGTTATGAATTTATATTAAGCATTTGATGTTGATGGTAATGGGGTTTACTGTAATGTCACTGTTGTGGTTCTAAAGTAAGGGGAGTTAAGAGATTTTTGTTTTATTAAAACTTTGTTTACTCAGTGCTCTTGTCTTTACGGGTATGGATATTCGGTATTTAAGTAATCTCATTTGGACTAGAAGTACTCTACTATTATAAAAGACATAATAATTGAAACATGAAAGCGGTACTTAATTTTTGAAATGTAAAAAGTAGAAAAAGAAGAAAATAGAATCACTTAAGACAAAAAACTATTGTATAATTGATAGATATATGTTTGTCAAATACCCATTAAAAAAATCTTCCGACTAAATGAAATGAGAAAACAATTTTCACGTTTTCGTTAGTTAATCTTAACAGCTGTATGTCACAGTGTAGCAAACTAAGCGATGCAGGCGAAAATTTCCCGATAAAATTATCATAATGATGGCTAGGGCGAGGAACTGCGGGTGACAGGCTAATATCCTGCACCGCTACTGGATACGTGGCAATGTCGCTAAGTTTTATAATAATAGACGCTACACTGTTGCTATGCTTAACTTGTTAGTAGTACAATGTACTACAGATGTTGCCACTGTAGTATGAGCATAATTCTGCTTATAAAAATTCTTGAGACAATTTCGCCAAGAGTTATTTTTTTACTACTCTCGCACTTAGAATTGCGCTGTGTTGATTCACGACTTCCCGATGCAATGTTGGTCGCTTGGCGACTAATCACGGAGGTCGTATGAATAATCTTACATACTTGATTTTATTATAAACGTTACCATAAATTATTTTTAGGCTTATAGTATAGGATATTTTTGGTATATAAATCAAGCATCGCTAAGTTAAGTGCACAAGAGTCAAATATATACATAAATGTCCCTTCATCTGCATTCTGATGTTCATTCCTTAAAAAAACCTTGTGGAATTAAAATATTTTGAAAATGAAAACTTAAACACCTTTATTGTCGGAAACAGTGCGTATAATATCTTACTAAATACTATTTATTGGTAATCTGTAAATAAATTAAAGGATTTGTACATCAAAATTTCATTGTGACCTATCCATCACTAATTGAAATCATAGTTTTTACAATAAATTCATCAAAGACTTCACTTTCATCTCCTCAAAACTAAAAGTTAAAAACGTAAGTATATTTTCAGTGATCAGTCACAATGGGGTATTCTTGGTGTCGCGGCTGCGTGATGGTTCGTGCGTCAGCATTATTAGTTCATTACGCCGCGGTTACGCCCAGTGACGGGGGATAGGCAGAACATAGAGTGATGAGCGCCGAGAAGCATGGAGCGGGATAAGTTTAGTACAGATTCTGTAAGATGAAAAAGTGAGCAACGATCCTGATGATTGCTAAGATTTGAGAAGAAAAGGGATATCACGTATCACAGTTGACAACTAGTGTACTTGAAATTGGTGGTCACTGTTTAGTACACTGCTGCTTTGACGTAACGTGTTAATCACTATAATTTAAGGGAGAAACCACTGTACAACAAAGTAACTTTAAAAAGTTGCCAGCTGTATCTCGATTCTCTACCACTATTGACTACATCAAGAATTTTTATATACAAATCCAACAGCGCCTCTATCGGGCAACGAAGGAACGATTTTGGCAGTACATTTTAAATGTCAAACTTTCAATACTCGACAGTACCGACTGTAGAGAATCGCGCTAACCCTGTTCTTTCTAATTTACGTAAAATTTCAAACAAAATACCTCCTATGCAAAACCTTTGTGGGAGAGTACTAAAGAGGTCTCAATCGTCCATCACTAAGGTCCCTCCCTAACAAGTTAATGGCGTCTGTGCCTCAGAGATAGGCGCAAACACCCACTGACTGGCCTGTTCTACGCAAGCCTTTTAACCACTTTCAAGGCTCTTTTTTGGAAATTTTGTGGTGTCATTGACCTTAACGACGAATTAAGGATTTCAATTAGGTGACTGATTGAGGATAGTTTGGTTTAGTTAGTTTTTTGAACGTTGTTGTTCCTTAAAGGGTTGATAATAAACTAAGTGGTTTTGTTCTTCAGTCGTATAAAATATTATACCTATAACTAAATTTATCGCCATATAAAAATATATTTGTAACGATCGTTCCAAGTGACGTTATCTGGCCTCTGCCTACCCCTATAGGAAGAAGTATATGATTTTATGTAACTATGTATGTAGAACACACTGTTGCTCAGAATTAAACATTATAAAAAATGTGGTGGCACGATAATTGAACCGGGAATTGAATTTAGGACTCCTTGAAGACAAATTTTGACTTAGTCAGTGTCTACACGTCTCGAAAAAAAACCACATCAAATATAGAAGATATATTCTTTCATACATTTTCTAGCTAGAATAATTTGTCAGATCATAATATACGGTATCTCTGCGCAACAAAGATTTTAGGTAGCTATATTTTACCCGAATTTTGTTAGTTATGTTAGGTCCCATGCAAACAAGGGCGTGTAATAATAATACGGCTTTACTGAAACCTTCAGGGAAATATAGCAGTGATGTTATGTTGTGTTATTTATGATTTCGTTGGCCTCTTTTGCATGACCCACTGCTGGGTGTATCAGTATGAAAGGATGTTAGCCGTAGTCCAATTAATAACAGTATTATAATCAGCATACATCTCCTTCACATTATTACTTTTAGGAAAATAGTTTTTTCATGAAAAGAAAATCTCATAAAAAATTTTTTTCGGGCGTTCCTAGTCGGCACTATCAACGCGTGTTTGTTATAGTAAAAAATACTTAAAGAAGTTGTAGTTCTCGCATAATATTTCAGATTTTCATGAAAAGAATGGGCTATAGCCAGTAGGAAACCAACTAGCCTCCTTCGTAAGTTCTTTTCCTTTAAGAAAAGTCATTTCAAGAATAAAAATAGATTCGATTGATTTATTTCGACTGGTTTAAGCACAATACTATCTTAATATTGAACTATTATTAGGTCTTCTCCCGTAAGGACACCCGCTATAATTTGACAGAACACGCCCAATCCAAAATATCTTTAATTGGATACACAATACACGGTTAGCGGTGACTTCCCTAATTAGCCAGTTAGTAAGTTTGGTGGCCAGACTCATTGTGGTGTATTAGTTGGCTGAGTTTTGCTTCAACAACGCTATTGGGTACGGAAGAGTAATTTTGTAAGTTGGTAGTAACTTTATACTATTATTGTTCATACACACTGCTGAACAACGGGACGAAGAATGTCGTCATTGATGCGTTATTACCTTTCGTACTTCTTGTCTCTTGTAATAATTATGTTGCTATATTTAGACACACAAAGTAAGTTGGCGCGAATTATGAGTTTTTAGCGTGTCTTCCCCTTAAAGAATATTTAAAATTGACGGAAATAGTTGTTTTTATTTAGATACCGTCAAAAAGTTAAAGTTAACTTTTAAACTAGACATTTACTAGCAGAGGACATTCACGTTAATTGAACATAATTAAATAATAATAATTGCACTCAAATTAAAAAATATATTACAGTATTTGTTTTTTTATGTAAATAAATTACAACTCCAATTATACCTTTTTTTCAGACGGAAACAATACCACAAAGTTTTCAATAACCTTTAGAAAAATAAACTAAATTTTCAGGTTATTCGACAAGGTAAGGTAAAAGGTGTCAGGTGCGGCTTCCCACGCAACGAATGGGCAAGATGGGACGCGTGGGCGAGCCTGTCATAATGCAGTTTACTTGCTATGTATAATATGTACCTATGTATATCTTGTTGCATAAGATATGAACCACCCACGATAATGCTTTTGAATTTTGTTAAGTTATTTTGAGCTAATGCTTTAAGGATATCTGAAACCTTTTTTTTGCTTGTTGCATGTTGCTGGTTTGATTTTACAAATAAATGTGGATAACTTTTAGTCAGATAAAAAAAATTGTAATGCAAAATTTTGTTACTCTTTTAAATATTTCTCAACTTCAGTCTCATAAAAATATGAGCTGAGGAGAAAGATCTATAACTATTCGCTTCCAATCGTAATTGTAAACAGTTAATTTGCCTGGGGCTACTCATATAAGCCTTCATTATCGGTATTTCTAACACAGTTAAATATAAAGCCGGGCTTCCAAAAATCACAATTACAACATTACAAAAATAACCACAATTTTGTCATACAAACTTCATTCCACAAAATATTATCATGCATTTTACATAACCCAACAAAATTTCCAAGTATCCACAAAATGAGTCCTAAGTTGAAAGTTCGCACCCACTTGACCTAGCGTTAGAAATACGCGACCATAGATACGTTGGCACGTAGGAGGCCGTGTCGTTACGCCTGTCTCATATTTTTGCCGGCAGCTCAATAAGCGACGGCACGGCTAAGTTTGCCAACCTCTTCTAATTAATTTCTACTCCGTGCCGGTAAAGTGGGAACTTGGGGGCTGGTGTAATTGACAAGAGAAAGCGGGGTGAATATTTTTGTTTTATTTAATTATGTTTTCAACACGTGCACTTTTTTAAAACAACTATGAGGTACTGTACCAAAAATTTGTATCTTTCAATCGTTGATGCCAAGATTAAGTTTTCTCTGTACTTGTAACTACCCTCTAAATATTAAAGGAATATTCATATTTTATGTTAAGTTAATATGAATATGAAATATATAAAAGCCCTCCAGATAAGCCTGACATTTAGTTCTGGACAACATAGAGAGGAAATAAACTTTATGCGTTCCAAGAACTATAGTGCCTTTAGCAAATATACATTATCTTTTGCTGAATTACATAAAAGGCATACAGCTATGAAGCTCTATGATAATGAAATACTTAGTCAGCAACGAGAACAATGTAAATTTTAGAAACAAACTGTTAAAATATATAAATATTTGGAAAAAATCGCGTTCCTCTTTTACTTTGTACCACAGCTTTATGGGACTTTACACGGGCGATAGTGTAACTTTACCGCGCCTCGAATTGGTAGATTAATTCTAAAACAAAGCATTTGATCTGCTCAAGGATCATTCAGTGTTGTGAGTAAATTGTTCGATATTGCATGTACCTTCTGCTCAGCGGGCTTATCACGTATCTCATTTGACAACTAGTGTACGTCAAATTGATGCTCACTATTCAGTACATTGCTGCTTTGACGTAACGTGTTAATCACTTCATTCTAAGGAAGAAAGCAATGTGCAGTATAGTGGCTTTCAAAAATTTGACAAGTGAGATACGTGATAGCTCCCCTGATGTTCAGGCTTATGGTACATTGGATTATGGGGTGTTTATGGAATATTCGAGAACGATTCCGTGGAATTTAGGGGATTATTAAGATCGATTTTGATGGGGTTTTGTTTTGGATTTGTTATGTTTCCAGAAAACACTGCAGACGAGATTGGAGAAATTTTGTATCGATTACAGATTATTGGCTGTATATTTTTAGCTGGAACAGATTATTGGATGATTATAGAAATAGAGAAAAAACGTTTCAGCTAATACTTGCTGTATATTTAAAAAAGTTTATAGTATATCTGAAAGTCTGAATATGGCATTTGCATGTAAAACTTAGTAAGCGTGAGCTTAGTAATATTATGTGATTTGGATAATTCAATACCGTACCCAGTAATCAGTATATAGTACCTACTTATGCATCATCATTCTAAAGTACTAGCAAAATTACTTTTACTACATAAAATTAAACTTACATTACAAAATAAATACAGCCCTTTTTTAAACCCTAACTCATTCAGTACAGGCACAAGATTAATAGCTTAAAACTATTTAGTATGAATCCTAAATTCCCTGAATTTCAGTATTCCAGCCTAAATTATATTCAGTACATAAAAATACAAAGCACGGCCGCTAGATTTATTATCACCCTTGCGTCGAGCTTGGCACGTGGTCTACGAAATAAGAAATATTCAAGAAGTAAGCAAATATTGGATGAGTACAGTGATTCTCAAAGTTTTCCACAGTAATATGACGTCATTGAAGCAAGAATTGTGTGATTTATTATAAAAAGTTTTTTGGTGCAGTGTCCCATTGCTGAACACTTAAAATGTACACAAACTATATGATTATTGAATGCAATGTACACTTTTAGTCCAGTGTGAATTAAGGCGTTATCGAGATTTTTTTAGCAAAATCTCGTTATATACTCGATAGTACCGACTGTAGACAATCGTGCTACTGGCCTTGCTGATGTGACAATGGGTTTACTTGATAAGAAGGTTCAAAAAGTGTGAATTAGTCTCTTCGAGTTTAAAAGTCAAACTGCTGATAAATATGACGGTTGTTTAACAGTCGTTATTAATTTTAAAAAGGTATTCTTGCATAGCCACATAACAAATCGTATCTCTGAACTATTCGAAATATCCCATATCAATATAACCGTAGTAAATAAAATCTGACAATAGCATCGAAATGCGATATCACTGAACTTATGAGTCGAGTATAATGACACTCTGTGTGTTAATGCTAGGATTGAACAAAGGCCGTAAACGAACCACATTCGGTACACGATTGAATGAAACGCACTGGAGTGACGTCACGATTATGTAAGTGCGAATATGAGCACACGACAAATTTAAATTTTAGGCTGTAATAATTTTGTACTAGAATTTGCAATGCTTTCAATAGGTTTGTTTATGTTGAACAAAAACAACATTTATCAAGAATTTGTTTTTACTTCGAAGCGACCACTGCCCAAAATGGTCACCAATCTTACATTTGATTTGAAAACTATTGCTATAGTCTCGACAAAAAAAAACAGAAATTTGACTTGTATTTAGGCATTATTGGTCAATCTAGTCCCTCCTGTTCCTTCAAAATTTGTTTCAAGAATGGAGGAATTATAAATTTTAAGGAAACTTTGAGTAACAGTGGACTAGACAATATAAATATTGATAGAATTGAAACGATCATAGTTATAAGTTAGGTGTTTATTTTGCAGTTGAAAAGATTGTTGTTTTTATTAGTTTTACACTTTGCACAATCGTTTGTAGCTTCCAATCATTGGTAGTTTATTTTGGGAATTTTTATCATAGACGCAAATCCTACGTTTTGAGCGAATCTAACTGCTACTAAGACTTTTAAATTAAACACTACATACCAATATAATAATAAGAATATATGGGGTACCTGAAACAATAAAAAATATTGTAAGAGTTAATCTTTGAATCCACTGGCATTCAACATGCACAGATCTTGTAATCATTGCCCTACATAAATTGACCTTAAAAGTCAGCGTCCCAATTTCGAAACCTTCTAAAAACAGTATCACTTCAAAAATCCATTCACAATTACCACTCAAACAAAGTCCCATCGACTTTGAAATTCACACAATTCTTCAATGGTTTTTGAACCACAAAAAGATCGTCGAATTCAATGCGGCGAACCACTTGTGAAACATTTCGAAACACTTGAAAGTTCTGCTCTCAATGATAAGTTTAAGGTTTGGAACCGCAGCCCCTTACCCTTGAAGCGAAAGTACTTTTCTTACACAAAATGTGAATTAGAAAAGTATGTAGTCACTAAAAGTTAGTTATTGATTTGGTTTTTAAGCGATCAATTTTGGGAACAAAATAAATTGGTGTGAATTAGGTTTTAAGTTATCTGTTATTTTAATACTATTGTAAATAATTTGGTAGTGAAAAGCGTTTCTGCCGTGCTTTTTTGCCATTGAAACAAATGCATAACCAACTGCGTAAGATGAAAACGCTAAGAAAAAATACACGAAACAGTTCAGAAGACCATAATTTCAAAATATTCGGAGAGCTCTCTTCTTGTCTAATCTTCTTTTCGTCTCGTCGTAATTAAATGTATATCTATTTCACGAATCACGAATTAATAACTTTAAATAAGAGTATTTAAATATTCGATTACAATAATAATGTTTTTACAAATCCTAAGATCTTCAAAGCAACTTCTGTTCGCTTGATTATACCTTCACAATTTTGACAATCGTTACTGATCGTCCCAAAGTATCAAAAGCATTTGACACTAAATAATGTTCTTATAACTAAAGATTAATTCTAAGTTAGTGTTTATATTGTATTTCTGTAGCTATAAGTCGTGAAACTTGTCCGACAAAACGGCAATTATAACTTTGGATAGACGTCTTTGGACGGACCAATGTTTATGTTTTAGAGAACCTAAATTGTCTAGTGATGAAATGAAGGTTTGTTCTAAGACGTATTATTTAGGAGCTGTTATTGTTCGATAAATTTATTTTGATGACTTTTAAGATGTAATTACTGAAGACTTTATACCAAGTTCTTGGTAAATAGCAATACTTTTAAGCGTTTGTAATTCATTGTCATTTTTCAAATCGTAGACATGGAAATATTTCTAGTATGTATTGCATACACGGAGTTAGAAAATATTCCTGTTAAGTTACATTATACATAGTTACTGTTATTGTCTGCCAAACTAGCCAGTTAGCTGTCAATACTACTAAAATACGTGATACATTTTATATATGTATATTTCCTGTAGGTATGTGACAGTAGTAATCGTTTCCTTACTCATGTTAGAGGCTTCAATTTATAAAGAACACACCTTGATTCTTCAAGTACCTAACAAACGATTCCAAGCCGTCTAATCAATTACCTCAAACGAACACGTTAGCGGTTTACGTAAAGTTAGCCCGTTAATGTCCTACGAAAATGAAGCTAACGCAAACTTGCGCACAATTACAATTGCGACTACTAATCCTCGCATATATTAGGAGTACGATCATGGTATAATTGAACCCTTTTCACTAGCTGTCCGTTAGACAGTTTAAATTCTAGTTCGCAATTGTTTAATTTAAATTAAGCTACGAAATAAGGGAGATATTTCAACGTGAGTTTACTATCATTTTAATTTGTATTATCTACGAATGCTTGCTGCTTTAATTATTTACGTGTAATTAAGAAAAGGTATTGTATGATTTTTGATGGCGTCTAGACTCTTTTTATTTAGTATTTATTTTTTGAATAACACAATCTAGTTTTTTGTGTTTATTAATTATTAATTCGTTATCATATTTACTTTTATTTCTGTGAAAATGATCTAATATCGTCTTGTGTTGAAATTGATAACAACTTACTGAATAAATTACATTTTCAATCAACATGATCAAAAGAAATATAAATGTAAAAATAACTCAAACTGAAAATTTGACTAGTTAAAAATTGTATATTAAACTTTTGTATTATAATACAAATTCATAAAAAGTAAGTTGACTTAAAGAAAAGATAAAAGAAAAATATTAGGTGTAAGAATTTATTCTTATGCAAAACTACGATTAATATGAAGTATCAAATTATTTTATTCTTTGTATATCTTTCTGACTTTAAACATATTCATCTTTTTTTGTAATTTAGCTTGAAATATTTCGAAAAAAGCATTGTTCTAAGTTATTTGAAAGTTATGGTTCAATAACAGTTCGTTTAACTGCGTTAATAAATGTATTGATTTTTCAAACGTGTTTAACAGGTAATGCCTCTTGATACTTTATATGAACATGCTAATTATATTTTGAAGGTGCAATTTTTTCGTCTTTTCTTTAACGAGTAATCGTAAATTAATAATTTTTCATTACATTTTGTTTTATTTTCTGAAAAAATGCATGTCTTCTGCAAGTATTGTCTTCAAATATAATATTATGTACCTGTTACATTTTTTACTTATTGCACAGCAAAACAACTTTTTTTTAATACGCTTAATTACTATATACTAAGCAGTAACCCGTCACTGTGATGTCGACATCAAAATTTGTTTCACAGATTTCTACTGTAGAGCCACTTTTTTATAACTGGTGTTGTAAGTAAATACTTATAAATTCAAACTTTTTCAGAAATCCTTGTACAAGAGACACAAGTAAGTTCAATAAAGACAATTTTATTAACAAACAAAATACCTAGTTACTTCGTTGGAGCATGTTTGGAGGACTTTACATAAGTAAATTTGTCGAAAGCCGTTCGCAACTTGCGCTGTTTGTTGTACATTATCGTCATATTTCTCAGCGGATCTTTGCACCACTATCAAGGTTTTATTCGATCGTGACTGTAGTTACCGAATTATAGACAAAGAGAAGTTTTAAAAAATGTAAGTGGCAATGCCTAGGTGTAAACGGAAGCAGACTTGGTAGATAAAAGTTGAAAATTGTGTATGTGTTGAAAATGTATTTAATAAGAGCTTATATGAATAAAAGTAAATAATGGTTACACGGAAAGTGCAAAATTTATTATATAAAAAAAATAGACAAAAACATTAAGAAATGTTCGTCAGCAAAAAAGGCTCACATGGTCATAAATTAAATGGTTCTAAACAAGTTGCTAATGCAACACTCATTTTATATAACTACAGCACCCATAGTAAACTATTGTAGTTACATAGACATCTTGGTAAGAGCCAAAGTTTACCCTATCGAATAAATTTACGAAAGTTCCCAAGTTTTGATAATGATTTGTCTTTTTTAAGCGAACACAAGTTTGTTACAAGTTTCAGTTGTAAATTAATGTTTAGCACTATTTACGATTAACGCTGTTTACTGTTTAGTTTCAGATAATATTATATTTGTTTTGGGGTTTAATAAATATCTTAACA
This sequence comes from Anticarsia gemmatalis, assembly GCF_050436995.1. NCBI lineage: Eukaryota > Metazoa > Arthropoda > Insecta > Lepidoptera > Erebidae > Anticarsia > Anticarsia gemmatalis. The sequence goes on from NC_134762.1 coordinate 10,238,924, forward strand.
ATAGAAACAAACTTAAATGAATAAAGTTCGGTCTTTGATTATTACATATTTATTTATTGTATTATATTCTTTAAAATACTACTTATTGGCTTAAACAGAAAATATTAAATAATTTAACTATTAACTAATTGGTTCACCATTTTTTTTAATTTTAAATATTCTTCAGCTTTACTACCCACGCATCAATTACAGAACGACTCTACGCAAAACAAAAATTATAATGAAACCTAAGAGTTAATATATGTGATATTTTATTCATTTTTACTAACGCAAACATATCCACTGGCAATAGCTAGTGATACATTCTCCAAACTAAAATAATAGCTCCTAAAAAACACCCAACATTTTTTTCACAATACAATATTTGGTCCCGCAAAACTTTGTAGCGAAATTTCCTTTCACAAAATAGGCTTTTACGAGCCAAAGGATCTTACCTCAGGTCTGCGTAGATTGTAGTTGTGACGTCACGGCATCTATTCTACCGATCTTCAGAATCACCCGCCGTGAACTTGCCTAATATCCGCTGAGTTAACTCAACACTGCGAGCCGCGATGGAAGAACGTCGTAAGCGACATACATGAAATTTTAAATGAGAGACGTTTTATTGATTCATGTTTTATATTTTAAATTTTAAGTTCTTGACTTACTGTTACTGTGGAGTCCTGTGGTACACTGTGTTGTATTACTCAAAAAGCCGGGTGTAGATGCTTGAATTTCGAATAATTATAGTAGTAAGCAAACCACACCGTATAATCATATATAACACGATAACTCTGTTACGATAAATGTTAACGATTTAAAACTTTAACTTTTGCCGTTTACGATATTTTGTTTCAACTGTATTAATATTGCCAGTTATCTAAGTATGGATCTAGTCGTCTTGGTAAATAGTTCTTAATCATTCTAGCTATATGGGGCCCGAGCGCCCACTTACTTTTTAAAGAAATGACCAAACGCCTGGTCGAGAATTTAACATTTTGATATAAAGGTGAAATACCTATTTTTTGTCGCTTACGATGTTCTTCCATTACAGGCTCGCCTGAACGAATTTCTTTTATAAAGATATTTTGCGTGGATATTTTTGTTATAATCGATAAAAATTTAGTGGTAGTTTTTGTGCTTTAGATCGTTGAAGTTGTAACGTAGATATTTTTTTAATATAATAATATGATTGACAGCATGACTGTATGTATGGATATAAATAATGGGAAGTTTGTAAGGAAAGTACGTAGTGGCATTTTCTGGTCTCTACCTACCCCTATGGAAAAAAGGCGTGATTATATATAAATATGTGTGTTTGATAGTGGGAACGTAATTTTTAAAGCGGAAGAATTCTCGCTGAACAAACTAAACTTGACATCTCTGGCATTCTTTCAAGTACTGCTTGAAATCTTAAAATACATTATTTCTTATCATGTTTAATGACAAGTATGTATAGGATTTCTTGTATTTATTTTCAATGAATTTATGTTTCATAATTTGTACCTACACAGAAACATACGTAATTTTGTCTATAAATATTAATGTCAAAACACGTCTGTTACTTTTTCTCACTCAGGAATCTGTTTCTTCCTAGCAGTGTATGTATAACATGCAGTAACACGTACAATTTTTCTGAGACCATATAGAAAAAATAAGACCAACTAAGCAACAAAAATATTTCACACTGACCAAACAGATGATAAATGTAAAGCCAAACAACAGAAGCAACAACACAAATAACGATATATTCTCTCAATAAGATCTACACCTATGACTTAGAGCGGAACAAACAATTCCAATTTGTCGTAATGTCTCTATAAACGAGCTGCGGTATGAAAAACTTTTGTCATTTATGAGCGCGATGATACACCGCTTGGGAATAAGAGGTTAGAGTAGCGGAGCGGTGAGCGGGTCGTAGAGCGAAGCGTACAACGGACGTAGAGCGGATCGTAGAGCGGGGCATAGAGCGAGGCGATTGACTTATGCCCGATTTCTGAGTACATTTAGCGGTAGTTTATCTATCCAATAGCGTTTTTTTATATGAGTTTAAACGCTATTGAATAGATAAACTACCGCTAAATGTTAAAACCGGGGGTTGCTATATCATACTCAATTTTATAATAGGCTTCAAAATTAAAAAGCTCGATGCGCAGTAGAAAAGGTACTCAATTAACTGCTGAGACCGCGGAAGTGATTCAACTCGTAGTTATCCCACTGCTGGGCAGAGATCTCGCGCGGGTTGGGAACGTTGCTTGCCCTCAAGAAATTTTAGGCGTGCAAGGCTTCATCACGATGTTTTCCTTCACCGTTATTTTAAGTGGCAAAGTAGTAGATACACTCTCCGTATCATTGACTATCATACGTGTTAGCATTTGACCTACATGAATAAATTATTTGATTTTTATACATCAACAAATTCAATTTTGTTTTGCAATATTGGAGCAGATACACTCCTCTTTTCAAATATCTACATTGTTTCATTAGTATCAATCTGTATTTCAAATAGTTCACACTCCTTACTTCACTCTCAACGTTACTATATCCACAGCTTTACCTGTCTTGTCATTTATGTCCGCGATGATACACAGCTCAATTGCGCTGCCCCTTGTTATATCTGTCTCAACTTCACCAAATCTCGGCGGACAGTGATTAAAATGTTTCCTTGTCTTTGGGAAACGAGTTTTGGGGTCCTAAAACTAAGTTTTGAGAACGATTGCAACCTGAACCTTTTATTAATTGTATTTCAAGAACTTAGGTTACCACTTTTCTTATTTAGAGCACAGGTTTTCAGTTTGTTTTCAATTGTCTTGTGTAAACGTGATCCTTATTTAGTTTTGACATAATTAAATTCATTCACTATATCTTTCTTTAGAATGTAATAAGATGATATTTTTTTCTTTTTTCTTTTAAAAAGACAAATCCCGCACTAAGCATTGCTCTCGTGTCACGGGGACTTTTACAAAAATACAATAACATAACAACGGAAACAAAGCACAACCAGACCCGAAACAATCCGAGGCAGTCAAATTGAGAGATCGCTTTGTGTAATATTCACGTTTCCTGGCTAATATTAGTGCAACTTATATGAATAACGTGTTAATCCTTTAACCATCTCTTATTTTTATTCTATAAACCCAAAAAAAAAACGCCACCACCAAACGAAAATTTAAAAGCAAATCAATGAAAATTCCCAACAAAATTCAATTTAAACGAAATAAACCCACAACAAATACAAAGCGATGTTGGCAACATTATAAATCATAAATATGGCAACACTACGTTCGCCTTCGGTGGGCAAATGAGGATACAATGTCGAGGCCCACTGCTGGTGTCATTAAACAGTTGTTATGTACCCAATGCTGTTACGATTGCAAACGAAATTCCCATTTAAAAATAGACTAGAGTGTGAAATTTCGTATTGGTTTTTTAAATATTCTGCGGTGGGAATTGTTGTGCATTTTGTATTTTTCTTTGATTTTATTTGGATTTTGTACATTTGCGTTGTTTGCAGAGTTCATTAGCTATGTGTTTGAGATAATTATTGATTGTATTATTATTGTAATTCAACTTTTCTCTTAACTACTTTCTGATCTCATCATCACTTATTAATAATATAAAGCTGAAGAGTTTGCTTGATTGAACATACGAATCTTATGAACTACTGTTCCGGGTTGCCTATTTTTGTGTCAGAAAGACCATTTATTAAGAAAGGCTATAAGATTCAGCTATAACTAATAGGAACTAAGCAGCAATTATACAGTCGACGCAAACAAAATTGCGGGCAGTCGCACAGTCGCATAAGACAATATTTTTGAAAATTAAGTTAAAACTAAGAACCCATTTAACAACGAGCGTGACATATGACTAGAAACCACATTAGTTGCTTTAATCTTTTTTCTAATTTGAAATTGATTACACACCAGTGCGAATTAGCAGCAGCATAGAGGTAGTTTCCTTATCCACTACGAATCCACTACTTACTCACAAAAGTAAAATCCACAGTGTAAAATCTAATTTCAATAAAATATTTACAGCCACACATTATTGTACTTTTCACGAGTAGAATAACAAACGACAAGACTGAATGCCACTCAATCGTCTCGAGGGCATCTCCTTCCATACACTTGTGCAGTGTAACTCGATATATTCCTGTTGTTCACTTACACCACTTGACCTATATTTATCACTTTTACTTTACATACTGAAAGAAAAGTATTTTCAATTGAGGTTCAGAGAGATTTCTTGAGAATAGACATACCTAATAACACGATTGTTTTACTCGAACGTGTTTCGCTATTACAATGTTAGTCTCACATAATAGTGGGCATTTTACGTTTCAACATTTTGGGCTAAATATTATATTTTAATAGTTAGCCATATTTCTGGACACGAGGTTCGAACATCACGTATCGTATCGCTCAAGTCACTTAGGCAGCTATTGTAAACAAAAACATTTATTAACTATCTTTAACACTGCGCTAAGAACATCGTCAGGTTAATTGGTGGCTAAATAACACCATTTTGAGTATCACACAAACAAGAAGAAATCAAACTTCTGACCTTTTAGAAAATCCTGTAGCATAGTAATTATCTTAACTACTACACTACCAATGCCTTTCGGAGCCATTCGAGCAACCCTACCTTACCGTAGCAAATATTGAACAAACTAAATGTCCTCTATCCGACCGCCCACAGGCTATTCTTTACAATTGATATTTAATCTTTTTCGTACTTCCTCAACACACCAACCCTTTGGGCTAAGTTACAATACAGACGACTTAATGACCTATAAAGCCTCCCAGATTCGTTCGCTAATGTGTTTTTAATGGCGTACATTTTGCTATTGAACTGTCATTTAATATGGCTAACAGAATTTACGACATGGCTTTGTTATTATTTGCGCGAGAAATTTATGACTCACTTTCGGGTAATTATTGGGTTTAAAAATGTCCGGGGTTATTTATTGGTGTGTGGGGTTGATAACCCTTTGTTTGTGGGTTTGTGGACTAGTTGAAAAGAGTGTATTTCATTTTTAAAACGCAAGAGAAATTTTCCGAATATCTTGTTAATTTTAGTATTTTTTACTATTTGTAAATCTTGTAATGCAGATGTTTCTTGTGACTGCAAGGTCAATGACCTAAACAACATCTTATAAAGCCATTCCATAAGGACATGCTAACTAGCTCAGCGTGTGTCTATCAAAAGGTAATTCAAAGTTGATAAATGCACAGTTTCATCAAAAACCAATCAAAGGTTTTCAATCTTAATGAAACACATCGACATTAGCTAAACCGAAGACTGGTAACACGAAAAATCAAATGAAAAACGTTACTGCTGATAGTTATTCTACCTTTGACACATTTCTATAGTCTATTGGTAAACATTCGAATAGCTGTCCTTCGCTATTATTGGCATTTTGTGATATTTAATACATACAAAGAAAACACGACCTTCCCTACTGAAATTGACCACTCACTTCCATTCAGAAATCGAGACTATTCCATGAATGAACTACAAAAATAACTCACGTTTTTCCATTAAATCTTTTGCAACTGAAGTCTCCTAGACCTTTCTGTTTTCTATAAATATGAAACTGTTTGAGACATCCCCTATCAAACGTCAAAACAGCATGTATACAAATAAAAGCGAAAAAAAGAGACATGTTTCTATTTTCGAGAACATTATTTGTACAAAAATATTCCGTGCCATTGTCCTCAATATGCCAATCAATGGATAAATAGGGGAGAATATAAATAACTAGTTTCGTTTTCGACTTTTCCTTAAAAGATCACGTATTTTAGAAAGTAAAAGAATTACAGACCTTATCATAGTCGCCTTTGAATTCAAGATTGGTTTAAAGATTTTTATCAACGTAGTTCTTTTTAAGAGTAGGTAAAGCTTTAGAGCTACTATCGTAGTGAAATATCAGTCCTATGAACGCACTATTTTACACATAGTATGTAAACATAGTTTGACTGTTGGTATTTACACCATACACGATTTAAATCAGTAGGTAGCTACAATGGCGGCTACTTATACAATTTTCTTAATAATAAATCAAAATTAAGTTTTTAATTAATTTTCTTTCAACTCCATGTGATCAAATATTTGGACTTCTAGCTTAACAACAAGTAATACTTTACAGACAAAACGACAAATTTACTTTCGTGTTTCTATTTTAAATATACAAGAAGTATGGATGTATGACACGACCCGTTTCCGACATTGTCTGTTAAGGATCGGTGTCAATTTGCCCGAGGGTCGCGTACCTTTTGGTATTTGTGTCAAATCAGAGAAGCCTTTTTAATATATTTTAGACAAAGACACGTGAGATGGATGAGCTGCCTAAGATCTGGGGTAAAGGTGGATGTTACAGGAACGTTTTTTTAGGTTTCAAATTAGTGTCAAAGTTTTTTTATTCTGCTGGATCAGATATATTGCTGACTACGTGGTAAATTATTTTTTGTATTTTGGAGTTTGTCAAGCATGAAGGACAACAGGAAGATTATGCATACTTAATGTTTTCTAAATCTTTATTATTTGTACTTATTATTGTTAACCAATATAGGTAAATTAAATATTTCAATAAAAAGAAATTAGGGTCATTTCAGTTGTAGTTTCGCTGTTCGACAATATAATACAAACATTGACGCATAACATTATATAATTTTATTGAAAATTAGCATTGAAGTGGAGGTGGATTATCTTACTAAAAACCTATTTACTTGTGCTTTGTTGGAAAATTCGAGTTATAGATGAGGAGGTAGGGATGTTATAAACCTCTCTACAAACTCCGGAGGAGGACTTTTGTGTCCTGCCCGGGATGGGAGTGTCCACTGGGAATTGTTCTCGGTGGATTCAAACCGCAAGCCTAGCTCAGTTCGCTGGGTTAGGATCGGGGACTGCTTCTCGGAGATTGGGGAGACAGCGGTCGCGAGGAAGAAAACCTCTATAAAAAATTACGGTTCTCTGCTCTGGCAGAGGATACAGAGGGACGGGTCCTGTGTAGCAGTTGTTGCGCAGGGTTCTTATGGAGGACGGGCTCGGTGTGCACTAACACTGCCCCGAGCGGACAGGGGGCTGGCCGTCGCCGCCCCTGTCAACCGTCAAAAATCGTAATCCCGTTCGTGTCATGTTTACGAACGGGACCGAGGGCCTTGCCTTGACCGGCCGGGCCGCGAGGAGTAAACCTCTATAAAAAATCCCCTAGAAACTCCGGCAGTGGCGCCCCCCTTTGGGGCCTTGCGTGGTCGGGGTTCACTCGCTCTGCGAGTGGCTGGAGGGTAATATCAGCCACTAGCGGCCAACCCTGGGGTACCTCCCGCCCCCCAGCGGTATAAGGGTTACCGGGGTATGAGGCCACTGCCCCGGTGGACATAATGTTGCTCTCATACTCGTGGGAACTGAATGGAACCAAATTTATTAAATGAAAACGTTGTTGTGGAGGAGGAGAGAGGAAAGGCGACTAGTAATCTACCGGGTCGGAGTGGACGCGGTAGATTTGTATCGACAAGTCGCGGACGTAGCCAATCGTCGGGGCCTTCGGGCAAGAATTGGCGAAGTGAGTCGGTTAGCGACCTCAGCATTGCCGACTCCGGTTCGGAAAGGAGTGAGGTGGTTTCGGGCCCTCTGGAAGACCCTAAGAAGCGATACCTACGGAAGAGGCCGATTGTCGTTCGCGATGACTTCCTTGTACCGTCGGAGCCCGGAAGGGAGCAAGAGGCTCCTTCCAAAACTAGGAAGGTGCGGAAGTCAAAAAAGAATGAACCCGCAATGAATGCGGCTACCGAGCTACCTTTAGAGGCCTCCAGAGGCGATGCTGAGTCACTTATGAGTGACTCAGCCTGTTCAACGGGAGGAGGAGATCGAGCGCCTGTAGCACGGTCGATGTTGTCAACAGAAGATCTGACGGCTGCTGACATAGCCGTCAAGATTTATGACAATTTAGATGAGATGTTAATTGTCACAGAACATTCTCTCAATTTGAAGGGAGCGTCTAAAAAGCGATTGAAAGACGCTTCGAAAGCCATCAAAACCCTCACCTCCAAACTCTCGAGGAGGTCAGTGAACGAGGAGACACTTTTATTAAAATCTGAGAACCAACGCCTTCAGGCGGAGATGGACAGTTTGCGCCAGGAGATGGAGGCCCTGCGACAGTACGTTGCAACGGTTTCAGCTCCGCAAATTGAGGCTCGTAACACACTCCAGGGACGGGTGTCCCAACCGGCAGCAGTGGATTCAGCCATGGAGCGTGCCATCAACGACTTTCGGTTGATGGTCGACGCCAGGTTTGGGGCAATTGAGGCGCGGCTGCCTTCGGAGCCCCGAATGCGACCTCCGCTTGCGGCGGACAAAAAGAAAGAGGCGGCGCCCGTTGCGCCTGTTGTAACTCCAACTTCTGAACCTACCCCTGCCCCTTCGTCCCACCCCGCGAAGAAGGGTAAAGGAAAGGGAAAGAAAAGGAGGGATGGTCAGGTTTCCGATCCCAGTACTGCTGCGTCAACTTCTATCGACGCCCCGGCTGCCTCACAGGACAGTTGGAGCACAGTAGTGCGCCGCAAAGGCGGCAATAAGAAGCAAAAGGCGGTCGCAGCTACTGCTCCTACTGCGGCTTCCAATAAAGCGCTTCTCTCAAAGGGGAAACCGAAGCCGGTAGCTGTACTTAGACCACCGTCGACTTCGGCTATTGTATTGACCCTGACCCCGGAGGCTCTGGCAAACGGGGTCACTTATAGGGCCATCTTGGACCGGGCCAAATCGGTCATTGTCCTAGCCGAACACGGCATTGAAAGAGGCTGCCAGATACGCGAGACCGCTACCGGCGCACGCATTTTGGAGATAGCGGAGGATCCGGAAGGTGTGAAGGCTGACTCCTTGGCCTCGGCTTTGGGAGCACTCCTTGGGGACGTCGCTAGGGTATCCAGGCCAGTTAAGTCCGCAGAGATGCGAGTACTGGGTCTGGATGACTCAGTTTCCCCCGAGGAGGTTTCGGCGGCTATTGCACGCGTCGGAGGCTGTAGCGTGGAGGCAGTCTCGTGTGGGGAGGTTCGACGGAACCCGAGAGGCCAGGGTACGGCCTGGGTCAGGTGCCCGGTCGCGGTCGCCAAGAAGGTTGCCGAAGCCGGCAGATTGTTGGTAGGCTGGGTGTCGGCTCAAGTTAAAATAGCCGAGCCCAAGCCCATCAGGTGTTTTAAATGCCTATGCATAGGTCACATACGGGCCAAGTGCGACTCTGAGGTTGACCGCAGCGAAGTTTGTTTCCGCTGCGGTCAGTCCGGCCATAAGGCAGCCACGTGCTCCGCGGAGCCAAATTGTGTTATTTGCGCTGCTGCCAAGAAGTCGGCGGGGCATAAGCTTGGTGGTCCGGCGTGTTCTAACCCCAGACTCAAATCGAGGGGGAAGAAGCCCCATTCTAAAACAAATGTAAAAGGCCGTGATGAGTCGTCTTGCCTGGAGGAAGTCGCAATGGTTGTAGCATAACTATGACCACATTGCGCTTCCTTCAGGCGAACTTGAACCACTGCGCCGCTGCTCAGGACCTGTTTGTCCAAAGCATGGTGCAGTGGCAATTACATGTTGGAGTAGTCGCCGAGCCGTACCGCATTCCTCCCCGCGATGACTGGGTCGGGGATAGGGACGGCTTGGTGGCCCTCTATAGACAGTCCATCGCTGGCTCCCCTCCCTTCGAAAAGGTAGCGAAAGGCAGGGGATGCGTGGCAGCGTCTGTAGGGACACTGGTTGTCGTCGCGTGCTATTGCACGCCAAACTGCCGCCTGTCCGACTTCGAGGAGTTCCTCGGAGAAGTCAGCAGGCTGGTGAGGTGGGGCCAACCAGCTCAGGTGATACTTGCCGGGGACTTTAACGCTAAATCGGCGGTCTGGGGTTCTCCGGCGACATCTGTGCGGGGCAAAACCCTCGAAGAGTGGGCTACGGCTTCCGGGCTGGTCTTCGTGAATCGGGGCTCGGTCAACACTTGTGTGCGACATAATGGCGGTTCGATCGTTGATCTGACGATTGTCAGCGCTGCCCTCGCACGGCGTGTCCAGGGATGGGAGGTGCTGGAGGGGGAGGAGACTTTATCGGATCACCGGTATATCCGGTTTGAAGTTCTTCCCTCTCCAGCAACATCGAATGTCCCGCGTCGAGCCCTGCGTGGTGCTGGTCCTAGATGGGTGTTGGGCCTGCTTGACCGGGAGCGTCTGGTTGAGGCCGCGTTAGTGCAGGCGTGGAGCAGTCCGTCGGAGGGTCCTGTTGATATAGAGTCCGAAGTCGACGATATTATCTCCGCAATGACGCACGTCTGTGATGCGGCCATGCCGCGCTCTCGCCAAAGCCCACCGAGACGTCGGGCGTATTGGTGGTCACCGGAGCTTGCACAGTTGCGCGCAGCCTGCGTATCGGCACGTCGTCGATACGCCCGCAGTAGACGCCGCCGCCGCAATGAAGCCCGTGAGGCGGAACTATACGCCGCGTACGTAGAGTGCCGCAGAAACCTTACAGCGGCTATAAGGGACGCCAAGCGGATGGCTTGGGAGGAGTTTGTGCAAACGCTGGAGCTCGATCCATGGGGGAGGCCTTACAGGCTGGTGCGGTCACAATTACGTCCCTGGGCTCCGCCTGTGACGGAGAGTCTCCAGCCAGAACTCCTCCAACAAGTGGTGTCCGCATTGTTCCCGGATCGTGGAAGACATTCTCCCCCGACCATGTTGGCGGGGGAAGCAGTTCTGGATGAGGAGGCAGCTGCGCCAGAACTCAACCAGGCCGAGTTGCGTTTGGCACTGAAGAAATTCAAAGGACGCAACACTGCCCCTGGGCCTGATGGCATTCCGGGTCGGGTCTGGGCATTGGCCTTGCCTGATGCGCTTGAAGTAAGGGTACTGCGGCTGTTTTCCGCGTGCCTGGAACGGGGCTGCTTCCCCCGCCGGTGGAAGACGGGGAGATTGGTCCTTATTTCAAAGGAGGGACGCCCGCGAGATTCACCCTCGGCATACCGGCCCATCGTTCTACTCGACGAGGTGGGCAAACTCTTTGAGCGCCTCTTGGCAGCCCGCCTCACAGAACATTTGGAGGAGCATGGACCGGACCTGAACGACCACCAGTTTGGGTTTCGCCGGGGTCGATCGACCATTGACGCAGTCTCACGAGTGCGCGCTCTGACCAAGGAGGCGGTAGAGGGGCGAGGTGTGGTGGTGGCGGTGTCTTTGGACATTGCCAACGCCTTCAACACGCTACCTTGGAGCTGCATTGAAGAGGCCTTGAAATTCCACCGCGTGCCGGGGTACCTGCGGAGAGTGCTGTCGTCTTACCTCTCCGACAGGTATATAGTTTACCCTGCGCGCGATCGATGGTGTCGGACGGCGGTCACGTGCGGTGTTCCACAGGGTTCGGTTTTGGGGCCGACGCTGTGGAACATTGGCTACGACTGGGCGCTGCGGGCTCAGCTCGAGACAGGGGTCGGTGTGACGTGTTATGCAGACGATACCCTAGTTACAGCCCACGGCGCCACTTATCGTGAAGCGTCCCTACTGGTCACGTCGGGCGTTGCGACAATAGTCGGAAGAATCAGAGCCCTCGGTCTTAAAGTCGCCTTAGAAAAATCCGAGGCCATAGCCTTCCATGGGCCTCGAAATGCGCCGCCAGCCGGGGCGCACATAGTTGTTGGTGGAGTTATCATCGGCATTAGCGGGGCGATGCGGTATCTCGGCATCGTCCTGGACAGCCGGTGGAGCTTCAAAGAGCACTTTCGGCGCTTAGCGCCTCGGTTGATCGGCGCTGCAGGAGCCTTGGGGCGTCTACTCCCGAATATCGGGGGGCCAGGTGGCGCCTGTCGTCGGCTCTACACAGGTGTAGTAAAATCAATGGCCCTTTACGGCGCTCCCATTTGGGCTGATGCGCTGCGCCGCGAAAATGTTGCGATCTTGCGGAGGCCACAGCGCGTCCTCGCCATCAGGGCCGTAAGGGGCTACGCAACTGTGTCTTTTGAAGCGGCATGCGTCCTCGCGGGGACTCCTCCGTGGGATCTGGAAGCCAAAGTCTTGGCGAACGTTTATCGCCAGACAGTGGAGGCTAGATCCCGGGGGACCGGTCCGGAGCCGGAGGCCATTGCACGGTGGAGACAAGAGTCTAGCCGTGATGTCCTCCGGACCTGGACTGAGCGGCTGGAGGAACCGAGCGCCGGGGTGTTAACCATCGGCGCCATTCGGCCGGTCCTTGTCGAGTGGACGAGTAGAGGGCACGGTGTCATCACCTATTGCCTTACACAGGTCCTTAGCGGTCACGGCTGCTTCGGCCGATACCTGTGGAAGGTGGCACGGAGGGAGCCGACGGCAGAGTGCCATCATTGCGGCGCAGTGGAAGACACGGCAGCGCACACGCTTTCGGAGTGTGCGGCGTGGACTGAACCGAGGGCGCGCCTCGTTGCGGTGGTGGGCGCCGATTTATCGCTGCCGGCCGTCGTCAGGGCCATGGTTTGCGACGCCTCGGCATGGAGGGCGATGATCACCTTCAGTCAGGAAGTGATGTCGCGGAAGGAGGAGGCCGAGAGGGCGCGCGAGGTTGATCCCCTCGCCGCCCAGATGCGTCGCCGCCGGGTAGGTCGTCGGCGGCTGGCGCACGATCGGCGCATTCCCCCTTAGTGAGGACCTTTGGGCGGCGGTTACGGGGACGCCGCCGTCCAGTTAATAGGTCCTCTCGAGGGTTGCTGATGGGCTGTTGTGTCCGGCCTATCGGCATGTGGAAAAAGGGTGCTTTGGGCAGCCTCTGTGAGGGACCCCTAAATTGGGGTATCCGCGTGGCGTGCGGCTTGCGGTACATGCTTCGGCAGTTATCCCGCCGCACGCCGCCACAAGCGGCCGTGAGGATACACGTGGCGGTTTAGTGGGTATGCCCGCCCTTCTGGCGGGAGAGCCCCACATAACCCTGCACTCGACCCAGAGTGCAGGTGTATGCATAAAACATTAGCCACGTTAAAAAAAAAAAAAAAAAAAGGGAAGCTATTTGTGTAATAAAAACATCCTTAGTGACCCATTTATCTGAGTTTTTGTAGGTAAAGAAATTCTTCAAATCTATCCTAGATCTTCCCGCATTCCCTTCAAACAATCTAACTTTACCTCAATACAAAATTGCTAGTCCTTCCTCTGTTTCCTTAACTCTCTGAACTCTCTCTGAACAGCTGGTCTCGGTGTAATGGACATTGACCTCAAAGACCCTACAACTTTGACTATTGTATACTAATAGTAGAAATGTGTAAGTCTGTCTGTCTATGCATGTTGCCAATCTCCTGGCTACTATTGAGAATATCCTAATATAAATCAAACTTGGGACCCAGTGGTCCAGCACTGCCATCCAGACGAGGGTTGGCTCCGTCATGTAATACAACATACTTATATTTAACTTAAATCACCCTTTTGTAAGTAGGGTATGAAACATTCTGTATGGGCGGAACTGCGTGGGTTAGCTAGTTAGTACTAACTAGTTGGAGGTAGAAGTTAGGGCTGTTACCCTTGTAAAAGCTAGCTCTTGTAATAGAATCAACATTCAACTAGATACAAGTTTCGGTAGTCTCAGGGAAAGTATGGAATTTCATCTCGATTGTGTGATACAGTTGTTCAATTGTCTAATTATGGTTTCGGAGTTACAGTTTTTTCATGTACATGCGGGAATTTTTGAAGACTGTACTTGTATTAATTGTTATCAAATGTATAAATTGCTTCCATTAGACAAAGTTGTATTGTAAACTATGACTAACCATTTAATTACATATATGCGATAAAAAAGTATTGGAGATGCAGAGATTGCAGTTTTGGGTACTTTTTTGTATTATAATTTTTGGAGTCTCGTGTGATATAACACTGTTTTCTGCTGGAGCTGTCTTTAACAAATCTAAATACAGAATTCAATGCAAATTCATCTGTTATTATAAATGTTTCATATTTCTAGTATCACATCGTAACTAATCATTACAATACATAATCGTACACACGGTCAACAAACACACACAAAATAAAACTCAAAACTGACCTAACTAACAAAAGTAACACAATAATAAATGAAAACCTACATCTTAAGAGCTCACAGTCGAATGTAAATTCCTTTCCCCTGGACATAAATTACTCCCCGGAAGTGTTCTAACAGGCCATGGGCAAAACTGTTGAATTACCAGGATAGGTATAAATCTTACGTTACGTTTGTTCTACGAAAAGAATAAGAAAAGAAAAATCGGTGAATGAACACGCTAACGTTGTGGTAAGAACACATTAGAATCTTGCATGAAAGTTATTTTTTTATTGTGGTTAAAAACTAAGGTAACTTGAAATCATTAGTCCACATTAATGCTAACGTATTACTGCAGTAGCGCGATTGATAACAATTCGAATCATCGAGTATCGAGAGTGTGATATTTAAAATGTACTGCTAAAATGATTTCTACGACGTCCGCTATAGGCGCTGATCAGATTTTCATACAACATTTCTCGATAGCTAGCCGGTTATCCATACTCGTAGAGAATCGAGCTGTATAGTAGCTCGATTCTCTACGACTATAACTATGAAAACTACAATAGCAGCTTCATATAGTGCCCATACAACCAAACAAGTGGCGAACTACTCATTACATCAATAACGAAAACTTTTTAAAAGGTATTTACACTGAGTTGAAAAAATGCACTATAGTATTTTAATTATAATACAATTCTAACTAAATCATCACAATATTTATTACGCAAAAAAATGGTGAACCACAAACGAATGCTCTAACATACGAGTATAAGCGTAATGTTACAACATAAGCTGCTCTTATGCATATTCACCTTTACCTTGTTGGTTTTGTATGTGAATGGCGATTCGTTATACTTGACGTTTTACAGCGTTTTCAATGGAAAATTACAGCTATTTCTGAAATGAAGATAATCTATTTTTATAACAGTCTAACAAGTGGTCTCTTTTTATGAAAACTCCATTTTTTACTTCAAAATTTGGTAGGCAATTTAACCAAATCCATACTAATATTATAAATGCGAAAGTAACTCTGTCTGTCTGTCTGTCTGTCTGTCTGTCTGTCTGTCTGCTACTCAATCACGGCCAAACTACCGAACCCATTTGCATGAAATTTGGTATGGAGATAGTTTGATACCCGAGAAAGGACATAGGCTACTTTTTACCCCGGGAAAATGACGCATTTCCCGGGAAAATTCAGGTTTCGCCACCGAAGTCGCGAATAATCAATATTATAATGACATTGAATTAACAAAATTCCGTTGTCATGGCAACAGTTTTAATGGCGGATATGCTTTAGCGCGAGTTATATGAGATATAAATAATTTTGAGAATATTTTTCGTGAAAAAAAGCATATTTTGTTGTTAAGGAATAATTAAGCTTTGTATTAGTAAAAAAAATCATTCACGCGAGCGGAGCCGCACGGGTCAGCAGAGTACCAGTAATTAATGTCACAAAATTCTCTCACATTCTCTCTTATTGGACGCAAGCGAAGTTGCACGGGTCAGCTAGTATTATATAATTTTACACTATGCTTTATAATATTTAATATGTATTTAAGTTTCATTGTACTATGTAATTATGGTTTATGTGGCCATTTATATGTATGTATATCGTCGGTATAGTGGAAGAACTAAAGAACTCAATATTTCAAGTTTTGTGATGATCGCGATTTACTGTTTTTTTACATTATTTTCGGCATCTCTAACAAATGGGCAACATTTTTGCCGTCGACAGTTTTAAGTGCTTTAGGCATGTTTGCTCTCTGTTTTATGATGGATAAAACGAATTTCCTTAATAAACAAAAAAAATAATCAAAATCAAAAACCACGTTATTCATTTCTGCCACACCCATATTGCAAATAATATACCGTAGTTAGCTAATTGTTTACGGTAGTTATTCAGTTTTTTAACCATTTATTTACTCTTTAAAGGTTTAAAAAGTCTATAAATGGTTTTCTATTAAATAAAATTCGTTCTAACTAAACTTAAAAAATATTTTTAGTACATCAATATTTAGATAGAAATGATACAATATTATTTTCTAACTTAAAAAACCTTTTAAAAATATGTATTGAAAAAGATTTTTAGAACAAACTTCGATGAGTTATAAAGTTTATGTACCGATTATGAGTCTAGACGTCTTTAAAATAACGATTGAAGGATAAATAGTGTTCATAAAAGTTAAATAAAAACTTCAATAAATAAATGGATGCGAGAAAATGATCTAAACAAGCCTGTTTATATTTTTTTAATAAAGTATTTAGTGTTATTTTTATACTCTACAATTAAATACTTTTACTGTTTAAGATATTCTACTAATATTACAACTGCGAAGATTTGTGGTGGTGTATGTAATATGTTTGTGACTGTTTCATACAACAAACTACCAATAGGATATTGATGAAATTTCGGACGCGGATAGTTTATGCCTGGATTTATACGAGGATATTTTTACCACGGATAATCTTTCTACAACAAAGTTGCGAGCATTATCTTTATTAGTATATTTGATAAATAATTTTGCTCCAAAATCTGTTACTGGTTTATATAAAACATGGTGTCCCGTCGTACACACATAAAATACAGACCGTGTTAAATGTAGATATTTTATATAAAACCTTAATAATTAACATAATATCATCTTCCCCGAATAAAACTGTACACACGAACCAAAAATAACACAACCTGCAAAACTCAACCAAAACACTAGCAAAAGTTTCCAGCAAATCCTCATATTCCAATGAACTAGAACATTATGTTGAAACTACATGAAAAACGTGAATAAAAGCCAATATTTGTTATAAACCTATCACAATATTTGTACAGGTAAACACAAACACGCAGCGGATTTCCGCACGCGGCCAATAAAAATGGTGGGCCACGTAAATCCGCATAATATAGAGGGATCACTACGTCACAAACAATAATCCTATGACTGTGATATGATGTTACATACCGACAACAAGAACGGCCAATGTCAGTAACAATACTAACCAATTGGTAAAAAATACTCCGCTTTAACGTTCGTAGTAGTTCGTAAGTAGACAAAAATATGTGCCTAGAAGATTTTAGTATGTAGATAGATTTACTAACTTGATTTTTTGACATCTCCATTATTCTTGATGGTATAGCAGATAAGCATTCGTTCAAGAAACAGGCATATAATAATGTGAACGTATTTGAAAGAGCATATGAAAACGTTTCAAAGCGAAGCAATAGTATATATATTTTTTTTATATTTGTTTTTTTTAACCCGTATCTGTCCCACTGCTGGGCAAGGCCTCCTCCCGAACGAGGGAGGGGTAAGTCCTTCAGGACATCACTCTGGCCAAGTGCGAGTATTCTTCTTCTTCAAATAAATAAAGGTTATGGATATCTTACATAAAGATATGCATTACCTACATATTTTAATCTAAGTGCAAACAGAATCAATTTAATGACCATTTATGACGTACACACCTCACAAACATCTTAATTGTTAACAAAATGTCTATTAGTAAACAGTAATAAAAAAAATACTAAATCAAGAAGACAGAATCTTTTTACCTTCAAAACTAACATTCCTAAACACACCCGCTTCTCAAATTTTCCACCTGTATGTCCCGTCCTACCGAAACAGGTACAGGCGTATTATTACATTCACCCATATTTACAACTCCCAAAACAAATCAATGAACGATACAGCCATATGTTGAATATTTCAGATACTACAGCGAATCAACGTCGAGCTTTGCGGTGATTGATCTCATTTGCTCTGGTAAGGAAGGAATATGTATGTGGTTTTTGTTTCTTAATATTTATATCACATATTTGTAGTTATTTACTAAGTATCAGGTTTAAGGATTCCCGTAATTTTTGAATCAAAAACGAATCGTTAATTGCAACATGATTAGATTTCAATACAGTTAAATTATATTTTGTCAATTACAAGAATTTGCAATCTTTATGTGAAAGATAACCACTACAATCTATAGCATATATATAATGATGTCTATTAAAAAATGGTAGCATTTCTAATTATCGAAAGAATAATAAATAAGTTACTTCATTTCGACGTTAGTAGTTAAAGTGGTCGTACTTTCGTGTTAAATAAAAAAACGCTATTCAGAAATATATATTTTAAGTTATGCTCTTTCTGTCGGAATATTGGTAAATAATATATTTACCCTAGAAACAACCTAAGATACTTTTAGGGTAAAATTGTATTTAAAAAAATCTGAACTACCCAATTAATTCATTTCATTTACCCAACTGATGAACCCGAAAAACATCACCAAAATTCAACCAAAATATGAGGCCTATTATCATAATATATAAGTAATGAGGCTATAATCCAAAAATGTATGAATAAAAGCCAGGCTATTAAACTCAGAGTTTAATACATGTATGAAATAAGACATGTATGATGATAATTGATTTATTTCACATTGTTCAAAGGATCGTTGAGTTTCATAACGCCTATTAAAGTCTATTTCAAGGGATAATGACGTAATTAAGACCGTATTATTGTCCTTGTAATCTACTTGAGAATGGCAATTCTGGAATGAGATTTTATTCATAAATTTTACGTCAAATGTAGTATGATTTCGTATAGAGTAGAAATTGATAATTTTCTCTAAGCAAATACAAAATAATATACATAATAAAGAAAAAATAAGAAAACTTTCAAAGTAAAAAGTAAACAGTTCTCTGGTTTGTTTGAAATATTGAAGGATTTTACTTTATACGAACTGTCAATTTCAAAAACTTGCCTTATTTTAGTAAAATAATTTTAGTTACGACCAGAAATATATTATGTTTCTTATACTCCATCTTTCATGAAAACCTATTCAGCCTAAATGCTGCAAAACATAGCCAAAATCGTAAACAAACCACCACACTCTATCAAATTTATAACATAACCAAAGATACCATACAACAATACGACTATCAAAAACTATCTTCGCACATTTTTCCTCATATTTTTCTCAACGCTACTTTCAAATCAATACATCAAGTGGCCAAGCATGATCCTCCAAGCTCATACATCATAAGCTAATCTTACTTACTGGTTTTGCTTGCATAACGACTTCAATAAAAACGGGATGGCTCCTGTGACTTATGACGGCTATTTGTCTTTACGGGACCCCTAAGCTGACGGTGGTATATGGGTGATGTGATTATAGCCATGGGTTTGAAACTGTTTGCTTTAGTTAAACTGTAACAATTATACATTTTGTGTGTAACGATAAAGTGTTAGATAACTTAATAATAAATTTAGGTTTTTCCATGAAAAATTGAAATATGTTTCTATCGACTATGTTGGTTTTTAATTGTCAAATTAATATAATTTTTATTAAATTATATAACTTTTTTCTGTTCTGAATTTTTACTTAGCAAGAGTAGGGTGATGCTAAATGCCCGAAGTTCCGAACTTAGGTCAGGTCAACAACTTTGTAATAAGAATTTTTAAGGTAATAAATTTTATTTTTTTATGAATAATTTTTATTTTTTATTAATTTTTATTTTGAAGAGGCATACGTCCAGCAGTGAACTCACATAATATATGCTGAGAAGAAGAAGAAATTTAAGAACAATCGCAAGACCCTGCGTATATACCTATATCTAAAACCGACAGTTAATTATAGTAAGTTTGTCATACATTAGACTTCTGTCATAGATAGTGGTCTATCTGCCTCTGTGTCTTTGCTACAAAGGCAAGCTAACCGTAGAACCAATTTGTAGAAGCCCAATCAATGATTTACTAGCTACGCGAAGCACCCGTAGCTGTTTGCTACACCGTAGCTTTCGTAGCTGTTTGCTACGCCGTAGTAATTTGTTATCAGGATACGGTTATTGCTCCTCTTAGTGCGGTTTTAGTATTTGAACATTGCGTCTGAGTGAATTTAAATTGAACTTGAATTCGCTCTCCCAAGATTTTAGTTTATTTTAAAAATGCATTGCGATTAGGCAACTTATTACTTTTATTTCCTTATACTTAAATTATTTGAGAAAATATAGTATGTCATTGTAATTTGATTGTCATTTTGTATGAGGCCAAATTAAATATTTATTATAAAGATACAGTAAGGAATTAATTACTGCACAAAAAGACTTGAGATAATAAATAAAAATTAAATACATTGGCAATAAATACAAATACCCCATTGCAATCCCGTAAAAAAATTACAGTATACATCAATATTTTTTTACTTATACTACTTTACACATTACTTCTTATCAAATAATCAGAATATACTTCAATATGATTCCTCATTTATATCGCAATCTTCCATCCTTACAGCAAAAATTAGAACCAAAATGTACAACCCACATCCCATCATTTAGCTCTCCCTTTCATTAAACCGTTACAGACCGTAACCGCAATTTTTCTGTCCACAAACAAACATACTAGCCGTTATAAAAGCATAAAACCCGCTTTTTAATTAACACTACCCGCAATAGCAGTCAAATAAATTTGTTTCGTAAGCCCGAATAACAGTGGCTGTTCTAATTAATATCTGTGCTCACACTTGCGAAGAAATATTGTGCGGCTTGTCTTTGGAAGCTGTAAGGCTTATTGCCGGATTTGTTGAAGTGCTGTGCTTGTGGTTGAAATGGGTAGCCGGGTCTTATTTTTATGTTATAGTAGCTAAGTTGGTGTACAACTTGATTGGTGAAAATGTATGTAGAGGATTTTTGAGGGTTGAAAAAGATGGCGAAAAAAGATAAATCTGATTTAAAAAAAAATAGATAGCAAAGAATACCGAAATAAGAGCAAAAAGGAATGATAAAAAATCAAACTAATAATTGTATATAGTAAAGATAACTATTTCTTCGTATCTTTTGGGTGACATATTATGGTACATAATATTCTTTTTCTTCCGACTACGTTTAAAAAATAGTTCAGATAACCCTATTTTTTGTTTAATAGAAATTAATAAACAATAGGAAAGTAATTTTAATCTCTCATGGTTATAAATATGTCAATATTAGACGTATCTCCGCTATTCCTAGAGCACCCACAAACTATTAGTAGTATCATACGCTACTCACTGTAAAAGACTAGGCGAGGATTCTCGTCGCTGAAAATTTCAGCACATCAAGCAGTTCTCCAATAATGTGACGAACACAGCCCGTAATTAGAAACCGCATTAATCGAGACATTAGGATCTCGTATAGTGATGAGCGGAAGCGAGCACGAACATTTTTAAAGGATAAAATATTATATTTTGAAACGATTTTATCAGCTTTTGGATCAGTCACTCTCTCTCATTGTATGGTTAGTGGTCAACCTATTGTCAAAGTTGTTCAAGCCGCCCGAAGGCCTTTGACGTGGCTTAACGACTGTTATCTTAATTGACAACAACCGAGACCGACTTTTTACGTGCCCTCCGAAGCACGGAGACGCCCTGTTCAAATACCACTATGCGGTCACCCATCTATGGAATGACCGCGCCATTGTTTGCTTAACCCACAGATCGTTTACGATCGTCCGGTGAGCGCAACTGGCTACGGGCGCAACTAAATGGATTTGGATTTGGATCAGTGTAACTGTAACTTATGCCGTGGATAAAATGTAAAGCAAGAACAGATAGAAACAGCAATCAATATTTAACAAACTTTCGTTGATAACATTTACTTGATAGAAGAATTTTAGAATTTTACTTGATATTTAGATGAAAATTCTTAAACTCACATTTGGGGTTAGTTTTCTATCTTATCACCTACTCAGTAACTAAAGTTACAGCAAATGTTTGAAAGCATTTATCGAAATTTGACCTGATAAGCGTACCGATACTTATGCAAAAAGTAGTGAAACCTTACTAAGCTATACTGATGAACTATACCCGCTAACCCTACCACTACGTCCGTGGGTCAACGTGACCACAGTCGCGTCAGTCCATCAGTCCGTAATCCGGTATGTACCGCACTGGTCACTCGACTGAGAAATGATCCGAAAGATGTTATTGCCAGGTTAATTCGCATTAAGCTGCTATTTAGACTACTAGTGTTTAGATTTGAGGGTTAATGACGCTAGGTCGCTTTACATTTAGGAGTAATAAAAAATAAATATAATAAATTAAACCAGTTAGTGTCACACTGTTGGGCTAGGCTTTGAAGTACGACGATGTCCAACCAGAATTGAACAATAGACAGGATAGTTCAACTTACTCAATTTCGTATGATATAGCATAATCATGCAAAAATCATATTACGTAAAAAATTGCTTTAAATGCTCAAAAATCTTCTCTGTAATATTTTAATACAAGTACATTCAATGTGTGTTTCCATAACGTAAAGGAACTAACACTTGAAGAAACCAAAACAAACCACAAAAACATACACATCTAAAACTTAACATTTTAAACAAAAGGAACACATAAAAAGGGATTGCTCATTCGAATTAACGGGCCATAATATGAAACGTATCATTTAACGTTAAACGCATGTAAAAATATTCCCAAACAATGCGGGGTTGTTTTGACCCAAGATTCCGTAATCAAAGCTGGAATGTACCACGAATGTGACCCGGTCATTGAAGGGTTAGAGTAATTGAAAACAGGTGGGCACAGGCACTTTTGTTTTTAGTGGTACTTTATGCTCGTGTGGACAATGTATTAGTCGTAGAAGATACTACTATTTGGAATTGTTTTTATTATGATGCCCTTCAAGTACGTTATAGCCAGTGCCTTATACCTAATATGTATCATCAAAATCAAAATTAAATCATTTATTCATTTAGGTCAAATATCTGTATACTAACGCATAATTAGGTGTGATGTAACGTAAAAATATTGCTAAAGTAAAGCATTATCTTAAACCAAACCATGGATAGATATTTAAGTAGATCATTTTGCCGAAATAATTTAAGATAACAATCTATCTGCTATCTCTGACAGAATACTTAAAATGACCGAGGCCTTTTGAGATTTTTTCACATTTTAATTCCACCATAAAAATAAAATTAAAGTACATATTATATTCTAATGAACAAATACATTGAGCAACATTATTAAACGTCTAAGTACTGTATATAAGACAATATTAGACATTACTTAACAGTATATTTTTTATCTCTGATTACTTTCTAAATAAACAATCTCGATGGACTCAATAGCCACTGAATATAGGTAATTCTGCTACAGAAGTATCAATTCTCATACATTGAGGTAGGCTTTTTAACGTGGACCTAGTCGGTGTTTTGCATGTCATTTGCATGCAGTGTGAGTGAGTTCTAAGCGAATATCCGACGTAAATTGCATAGGACTTGTTACGGGCCTGTTAGCCCAGTAAAATTGAGAGTAAAAGACTTTGATGTAAAATTAATTTGAACGTTGTAAATCTGATAGTTTGCATGAAGTTTATAGAGTTGGTTAATATAATTTTTATTAACTGAATACGTGCAGATTACTAAAGCATTTATATTTCCGATCATCGTATTTTTGAAACTTAGCAGTGCATATTTTTCTAATTTGATGAATCTTATACATACTAACTAATACAGTTTTAATTAAAAACAGACTTCTTGAACCAAAAAAAATATTTTTTCGTTTCTACTGCTACTGTATAGAGAATCAGAAGCTAGCAATAAAAGAAAACGGTCGGAAACATTATAAAACAGTTTTTCCTAAAAATCTCACATTTCACCCCTTATTCAACCTTTTAGTCCAAACCCCGGAAACTCCCCATCAAAAAGCGTCATCTGTGTAATTGTTTAAAATCCAGTCCACAATTGTCTTACATACGTGCACTGACTATAAACCCGCTTTTATAATTAGAGGACCGGCAGAGGCGTAGCCTTAATAACTACGAAATTACAAAGTCCATAATTACAGAGGTAATTGCTTAGAAAGACCTCCCCCGACATATTATTTTTTCCTGATTAAAATTAAGATTTCGTACTTTCGAGGGAATGTGTAGTACACGAATTATTTTGTTGA
Organism: Anticarsia gemmatalis; assembly: GCF_050436995.1. Lineage (NCBI taxonomy): Eukaryota > Metazoa > Arthropoda > Insecta > Lepidoptera > Erebidae > Anticarsia > Anticarsia gemmatalis. Next base: position 10,262,825 of record NC_134762.1, read on the forward strand.
AATGAAAATGTTTGCGGGAGGAAGTTAGGTAACTAGATTTTTGATAAGGTTTACTTAATAAATAGTTAATTTTTGAAGAAATTATTACTTTTGTAAGCAAAAAGTGTTTAAAATAAAAACTAGAAAACGTTAGTCATAAGATTGATTTTATTTAGATATATTCATCATAACTGCGTCAAAATCGTTACAGGTCATTTCTATAAAAAAAACCTCGCTGCAATACCAACTGGTGACGTGGGTTCGATAATCAATTAGAAAGATGTAATTTTGACGGGTTCTTTGTGACTACAGGACTAAATTGCTTCTAATTGCAGTGTAGCCTTGTTAAAGTAAAAAAAAGGAATCAAACTCACGACCTGGAAAAGTGACAGCATCGCTACTTCAACCGACGTACATCGACAGCCTATCCCAACATTTATTTCTTAATGCCTAACCCTAGAGCTATGAAGGTAATAAACCCACAATGTATCTTCAAGATTGGAAGTAAGGGACCTATCCAAAGTCACTTTTATACTACCACTTATTTCAACCCCTATTTTCCTTATGTAACTCTTTATTGCCTAATATGTTGGGAACAAAATGTGCATCACAAGGGACATATTGACCCCGTAAACCTATAAACAGTATTGTAAAAGGTAATTGTAGTAAATATATCAAGTTTTGCTGAGGAGGTGAAATAGGGTTGGATGGTAGAACAATGTTTTTCCGGGGTTGGGTTATATTTTGCAGTAAACCCTGAAAAACTTTAGAATTAACTAACTATAGATGTTTTTTTTATAACAACTAAAACGAAATAATTTTGATCCAAGGTGACTTACCAGTTAACAAAAAATACAAAAATATCTGTCAAATTATGCCACTACATGCTATTTAAATAGCCAAAGATTTAACCTACTGGATTTTATTTTCAAAAATTCGTCTATAAAGTTATAAGGCCGGCAGTCGAACCTTTTAATAAACTGAAGTTAATGTACACAAACACTTTATTCTGTGTTAGAACTGTACAAATTCATTGGTTCTAGAAACTTTTCCGTTTATTTAAGGACACCAATGTCTATAGAAGTAAAATTAATATTAAAATGGTTTATAAAGTTATCTTTTTCCCGTCATAATAATAGTCGGAACAAAGGCGTTTGTTTTTTATTAAAAGGCAGACATAATCACATTTCTTTGAAAGAAAACTTACAAAGTTATGACGTCAAGCGAACAAATTAATAATAGAAACTCGTAAACAAAGAATACTGAGACTTGTTGTGTTAAAATGTTTTTTGAATAAAAAATATGTTTTAGTATTGTACCATAGTTACGTGATTTCGAAGTATGCCAAAAGTTCCACAAAATTAAATTAATTCGGGAACTGTTATAGCAAAACTGATATTTGAAATTTAAAATTTTCCTTTAATTTATAAACTTCAAGCTAGTATTAATTTTAGATGTATTACGGTTTTGGAAAAGCCAAGCTCGTGAGAAGAAATGACCTGAATTACAAATTTCTAAAAGGTACAATCTAAAAGCTAATATGTATATTATTATAGTCCGACAACTAATTAGACAGCCTTGACATGCGTTCATAAATCGTGCATGTGAAGTCATCCAAAATATAGCAGGTCTATCAAACAGGCCACCGTCAGCTACATAAAACTCTCTACCAAGTTGTTGGACTATAGCAATATTATAAACTAGCCGACCCGCGCAACTTCGCTTGCGTCACATAAGAGAGAATGAGTAAAAATTTTGAATGAGACATTTTTTATTGCTACTCTGCTCCTATTGGTCGTAGCGTGATGATATAATAACCTAAAGCCTTCCTCGATAAATGGACTATATAACACTGAAAGATTTTTTTAAATCGGACCAGTAGTTCCTGAGATTAGCGCGTTCAAACAAACAAACAAACTCTTCAGCTTAATCATATTAGTGTAGATTCTCTGATAATTTGCTAAGCAGCAGTTAAAGATAGTAACGCTATGGACTCAAGCCTAGACAAATAACAACAGAAAAAAATATACGCCGCACTAAAGCAGGCATCGTAAACAGTTTATTGATACTTTAAACCCAAATCTAATCGCATTAAAACCAGACAAGAAAATAAAACAATTAAATACGAGAAAATGGGCTTTTTATTGCGATGTTTGCAAAAAGGTAGAGTTTTAACTGTAAAGGATCAAGATTCGTAATTCGCGGTATAACAGCAATTAGAGAGAATTTTGTGGTTATTACTGCACCGGATTATAAAGTGACTACTTTTAAGACTGTGAGGATTAAATGTGTTTGATACTTGTGCTTTTATTCCGAACCCGTATTTAAGTTTACATTGTTTTTTTTTACAGATTATGGACATTGTGTTGTTCACAACAGCAATTTTTCGCTATTTCTAGATTAGTTCAATATAATAGTGACAAATTCCGAGCTAGTTCATATTAGGAACATTCGGAAAATTTGAAAAAACCTATTTACGGCACTTTGGCCGACCTATAAATCTAACCGGTCCTTAGGATCAGCATTTACTAAAAGACCTTAAATACGCAAACACAAGAAACTAAGTGTTACTTACATACATACAAACAATCACTTCTTCCATAACTGTCATCTTATGGCTACTACAAATATGCCGGCGACAATGCAGCCGGCACAAGCCGTGCAGAGCTGTCAATACACAGCATTACCGCTCAAATGCTAGAAACAAATGTAGTCGGCAAGCCGCGTAACCTGCCGGCACACCAGCGTGCTTATCATATATCGCAATTGTCAACAAGTTTACGTCAAATTGACAGCCAGTATGCAATACATTGCTGCATTGACGTAACGTGTTGATCACTACAATCTAAGTTAGAAAACAATGTACGGCATAGCAGCTTTTAAATAGTACTTAACTGAGATACGTGATAGCCTTCCAGGTTGCCTGGCCCGGTGGCCGTGCCGCCGGCACTGCGTGTAGGAGTCCTTACAGGAACACAGAATTCCACAAAACAAGAAATAAAACACTCAAACAAAAATCAATAGCACATTTCAAATAAAACTACAAACAGAAATATGGAAGAGAAAACTTAAAACTGAACGGAGTATGCAAAGTATGACGTTATAAAGTTAGTAGAGCCTTTGCGTTTTATGGCGGGAACACATGCGGCCGAGACAAAGCTATCGTTCGGCCCCAATCGCTGTGAGAACGATTTCAAATTACATTTTTTGGAAGTGGACGATGAGAGGTAGCGGGGGCGGGTAGCGTTTTTAATAAGAGGTATTTACCAAGCGTGTTTTTTATAGAAAATAAATTCATGGAAAAAGAGCAGTATGCTTATATATTTTTTATGTATGAGTTATTATGCCAGTGATTGATTCTTTAAACGAGATACTTCATATTTATGATTTCACTGAAATTTATGTTTTATGGCTTTCAGAAAATTCTTTGCCATGAAGTGTTTACAACAGTTGAATTTTATCAAAGTATTGATACAATAGTAAACCTATGGATTAAATGGATGGAATAATGGTATTTAAACTCAACGAGTATGTTCAACAAACGCGCTCATTTGAAAAATATTTATCGAAATCAGTACACAATATTTTCTAGCTCTTTTTCCTATATAAAATAGCGATCCAACAGAATCGCTATACGCTTTATACTTGTACTACAAAGTTATGCATTCAATGCTTAAATGGAAGACGACGTACTTTGACTGGATTTATGTTTTCTTTGAGTGTCCTCTCTTTGAGGTAAGACTTGTATCAGTAATGCCTACGTTTCACTTTAGTTTTGTATAGAACTGTGCTATTTGCAAGGAAATATTTAGAAAGTCTAAGTAAGTACTGCAAACATTCTAAAGGACTTCGAATTAAAATATTTATGGGAATATCTGTAGACTGTGTTTACGAATGCAATACCTTACAAATTAACTGTTGTCGTGTAAATGTATAACGTTTTTCCTTGTCCACCAAAATGCTATAGACAAAATATTGACTAATTTAGCTATTTTGATTAATAATACCGAAGGGTATCGTGTTATAACCTAAGTAACAGGGTTGTGGAGGTCAGATAAACAGTCGCTCCATGTAAAATACTGACATTCAGCTGCATGTAGTAAGACTGGAAGCCGACTCCAACTAACTTGGAAGAAAGACTAGGCTCAAGTCAAATGAATAAACATTTTAGAAAACAGTATTTTAGTATCTTACTATTCCTAGTATTTATTTGTGTGATCATTTTAACGTTTCATTTGCCAGTAAAAAAAATAACCTCAAAAACTGCAGACAACACAATCGCATCAAAAAGCCAAACTACCCTTCAATTCAACGACCCGCCCACTCTATACTAAAAACTGTTTGACTTTCAAAGCAGATCCTCACTATCGGGCCATAAAAGCAACGACTAAATCCACCACAATGGACGGACAAACAGACACATTGAGAGGTCGTTACACTCGTTCCGACTAATTGTACGGACTTTAACTGTGAACAAATAACGTAAAGCTAAGCTGTACTGTGCAGTGTTAAGCTATTTGATGCTTAGTTTTTCAGTACTACAATTGTGAGATGTGTCTAATTGAGACGTGTAACACCAGAAGAGCGGTTTCCTACTATTATCGACTGTCGATTACCGCCGGGCTATTTTGTATGAAAATCTATAAGTGTGAACTATTTTTGGAGTACCAACGCGCGGTACGAGTAACAACGTGGTATCGCCGTGGCGCAGTGGTTTAGGTCGCCACGCCGTTACCATTGATCGGTCGTGGGTTCGATTGCCACACAGAACAATTTGTTGTGCGATCCACAAATAATTGTTTCGGGTCTGGTTGTACTTTGTGTCCGTTGTTTGTATGTTTGTAAAAGTTCCCGCGACACAAGAGTAATAAATTCTTAGTCCGGGAGAGTCCTTGAATATTAAAATATGTCTCAATTTGAGTCTCAAGTTTTTTTAAGTCAATAAAGACAGCAAGGAATAGTTTTTAGCACAACCTAAAATTATGTGACATTATAACATTCGATTTCTTGAAATTAGTTGATTCATCAAACATACATAGTTATAGCACAGCACATTTTGTTACTGTTTGGTAGCCTTAGTGCGTTTATGCCCAGTTTTATGCGGAGTCAGTTGTAAATATCCTATTGTATTACCTTAAAGTTTTTGAAAATATTTTTGTTCGTTTTAACGGATAGTAATTTTGTTATGTTATGCGAGAAAGCAATTTGTAGAAATTGGTAGATATTGTAAACAATTATATTAGTTTTCCTATAATTTACAGATCTTATTTTAACAAAGTAATTAAAAACAACATGCCCTTATTGTTTAAAATTATTTATGGTTTCAATATTTTTGTACATATGTAGTTTAGAATAAAAAAAAGACCTGTTGACGATTATTTCGATAATATTAGATCTTCTTTCAGAAATTTAGTACAAAGTTGGTTAATAGCAAAACGTTATATATTCCTACTTGACATAGGACTGTAATTACACTGAAAACGATTTAATGTAAAAGGCTTGAACAAACAAACTAAACTGAAAATCCAAAGCCTTTAAACCAAGCACTAAATCAAAAACTAAAACTAAGTTCTCCATTATTCATCACTTCGGCACTAAACGCTACACAGTGACGGCACTGTAAAACATTTACTGCTTTTTTCGACTGTCGGTTCCCGCTCTAGATCCGGTATCATCCGGTTTAATCCGCTTTGGTCCGGCCCGAACCGGTTTTGGCAAGTGCAGTGAGTAGTGATCCGAATTTTTCCTCTTCCGATGTTGCTTGGATTCGTCAATTCAATGGCGTGGAAACCATGCTCGGAGATCTAACGAACATTTAATTTTGTTCATTCTTAAAGAAGAAGAGTATAGTAATAAGATCCAGTTTTTATAGCTATGTTAGGTAACAAGGAATTCTTTGGTAACGACTTTCTTGATTACGCTGTCTAGAAAACAAAATATCAACATTGAATGATGTTAGTCTCACACCTAATCATACAAGATTCGCAAATATTTTTGACTGCAAAATATCGCACTCCCGGTGCAACACTGTCACTTTTGTAAAAAAAAAACAAATCTATAGATATGTTATAAAGTCATTGTTGTGTGAAGTGTCAACGTTTTAAATGCTTCTCCTGAAAAACTACATTTTTGCATAAGTGACAGTATTGCACCGGGGATGCGATATATTATGTAATTGCAAAGATACCTTTAGAAGAAAACGGGTTTCATGCTAATTGCTTTCGAAAAACCTTAGTCCTTTTATAAGACTTTCATTTAAAATTACATTTTTATTTCTCAAACGAACGTAGAAATACTTTCTGCATTAATTCTGTCTTGTCCAATTCTTGCGAGCCGTGTATCATTGAATACCCTGTAACATCAATCACGATGGCTTCGGGCGTCGTTTTCAATTTGCTGTGGACATTTGCACAGAATAAGCCACATTTTTCGTTGTAAATGGCACTACGCCAAGTACATTTGTGTCCCGAATACTCGTACATGGGTGCAGTAATAAGTTGCAGTCGAAAAACATTACTGAATGTTGAAATGTTTGGATTTTGTGGTATTTCTTTCTAAAATATTTTTATGTTTTTATCTTGAGTTTATTGGGATTGTTGCACTTTGGAGTGAGTGTTCAGTTTGAAACCAACTCTTCTAACAGATTGGTTTGGTTTTTTAAATTAAATTAAGTGTGCACTGCATGTCACTTGCTCTAACGGTGAAAAAACTTTGCATGGCTATAATTTGTTCAATACATTTATTGAGAGCATGCAAAGTCCCCAACCCGCACTTGGCCGGCGTGGTGTACTTAAGGCCTAACCCCTCCCCTTTGTTTGGGAGGAGACCCTTGCCCAGCAGTGGGACAGTAATGGTTTAAAAAAATGCTTCTTTATGTCGAGAGGTCTTGTACTCTATTCCATAATGAAACTAGTGTTATGGAAGGTTTTAGCCAAACGTATTTTGGGTTGTAAAAGTATTGATGAACAAGAAGCATTTCAGAAGTAGCATAATATGTGTATGGACCATATAAATGAGAGGAACCTATCGCGTAAAGGTAAGAGGTAATAGGTATAGTTTAACTTGAAATATTATATTCCCTAAACTCTACAATGAATAGTAGGAATAAAGCAGTATAAATTCAGTATCTTACAACAAAGTACGAGCGTATTTAAAACGCCACTCACAGTCTGGAACTAATTCTCAGAATATAGAAATATGAGTCACAGCACGTTCACTTTGCACTAATCAACTTAAATGCTGGATGAGACACTGTTTTGTACGAACTGAATATGAGATTTTTCAAGAAGAATATTTGTGAATATGAAAAACCACAATCCAGAGGCATATTAAATGATTTTACGATTGAAATCATAATTATGCGAAAGAGTTTTTTTTTGTATAATGTATGTATCATTGATTTGTTATATGTAATGTTCTACTTCAAAAAGTACAGAGTTGTCATTCTTATGTACATAGATATACTAAATTCTTATCCATACATACTTATATCAACATAAAATATGTAAATATGTATGTATATATAAGTTAATAGATTAACGGCCCCCGTGGTGTAGCGGTAAAGGTGGTTGCCGCGCGACTACCATTGCGTTAAAAGGACTTGGGTTCGATTCCCACCAGGGATTATGCGATCCACAAATATTTTTTACAGGTCTGGTTGTACTTTGTGTCCGTTGTTTGTATGTTGGTAAAAGTCCCATCGACACAAGAGCAATTCTAAATGCGGAATCTTAAAAAAAAATAAAGTGACTGAGCGTCTACGTACTTCAAAGAGCACGTAATAAGTAGTTAAGCCATGTTAAAGGCCATCTAAAGCCAAAGCCATCCGAATATGGACTACTTTGAAACTATGTTGACTATACATACTTACGGTAATCTAAAATTTTTTCATCAACAACAAATAGCAGTACCACCTACCTTCCACCACATCTCTAGGTCTTCGTTGACCAGCGTAGCAGGTGCATCCAGTACCCTCGTCACAGTTCGTCGCTAATCCCGTCAGCGTAGATCCCACTTAATTTCCTTGACGTTGAACAGACACAGCGTTACGTGATTTTATATCTGGATGACGTCCTCGTTTTGTCCTGTTGAACGGTTTAAATTATTTACATAATTGCGTAAAATAATGCTTTATAAGCTTGGGAACTGGCGGACTAAAATAATATATTTTATTTGATTGTATTGTTTTTGTACAAGCTCTGCTTAGTTCGGAATCAGATGATCATGTGTGAGTTGTCCAAAAATATTTATTTATTTATCTGTCGTACATCTATTTCAGTATATGTCGGTGTCTGTGTTATTTTTTTTAATCAAATACTTTATTCTACTTCATTGTTACATGTACATAATTACTGTATACTTACCCTACATACCCTTACTATAAGTTTAGCCTAAAATTTAATAATGATTACTATAAATTAATTCAAAACGAATATTAATAAAATTTGCATAAAAGTGAAAATATTTTTTACCTGTTTTAATTTGCAATTTCTTATATAAAAAGTATCACACCTTTTATTGAGAGTTTTATCTAGTCATAAAACAGAATGAAAATATCATAAAACTTCATTTTAATAAAAAAATACATGCAAAAGATTCAATTTTAAAAGTTAAATCTGTAGCCAAATTAAATTATAAAGTTTTATTACAATTTCATAGTTCGGTATAAATTTGTGGATCACCGAACTAGAGTTATTATCATTAAGTGAAAAGTAATGTTGAAAATCAAAATAAAATGTTGAATAAATATTTTACTTTTTACAACGTTGCAGATTTTTGAAGTAATTGAAGGTTTTTATAATACTTAAAAGTCTTTTTGCACATGGTTTTAAGAATAAAAACAGTTAAATGCAACATAGCTTTTATATTGAACGTATATTTTTAAATGTAGTTATAGTCTTTCACCTTTTTATTGACTAAAAGTAATGTTGCTTTATCTAAAAATAAAAGTACCGGCTTTCGTATAATACGCGGCATAGGTAAGGTCGTAAGGGACGCCACGGCCTTATAAAGGCTTGCCCCGGCAGACCACCACCTACCCATAGACGTCACACGTTTTTAAAAAACGGGTCTTCACCAATGGAACCAATTATGACAATTTCTGACAACATTTAGAAAAATGAAAACCCGGGCTTCCAAAATGGATCCAATTTAAAGAAAAAATCACTCGAATTGCTTTATACACATCTTCTATAAAGTTAAAATTAAAACTGCGACTTCTCAAATACCTCTATAATTCCAAACTATTCTTAATTACTTCTTCAATCACGAAACCATGTCTTAACTCTTTGAAGTTATAACAAACGTGCCCACTTTACTACAGAAGCGATTATTCGCTATCTAAACTCTTGTTATATCAATTAGCAGGCCATAGATCGCATCACTTTATCTCTCGCCCTATTTGTTTGGTTTAATTAATTTGGTATATTTACTTAATAGATTCTGTGGATAACGTTTGTTTAAGGTTTATGGAACTCTGTTGATAATATCTTTGGAATAATATGCTTGACATAGTGTTGTTTCTTAAGCTTGTACGGGTTTAATTAATGGTTATAAGAGTGACTGTTTGTTTTTTGGTAGTTCTTTAAATTTAAAAACACGTACATAATATCACGCCTGTTATATCTGAAGGTAAGGCAGGTATATAAAATAGACCCACGATTTACCATAGACAAAGTTAATTCAATTTTTATAGAGGGCGAGCGTATTGCTACTTGTTTGCGGGCGACAGCGTATGCGACTGCCGGACAACGTTAGTACGGAGGTCTCCAGTTCGAATCGTGTGTCAGGCCAAAAAGTCTTACCTGGAGTTGGGTTAAGTTAGGTTTAAAGAAGCAAAAGAATTTAGTAGGAATCGTAGCATATTCATAATTTCGCCTCTGCCTACTGATAAGAGAAAAAAGCGTAATTATGTATCAGGAGATAAAAAGCTATTCACTAACATAGATGACGTCAACACAATATTTAGATCTGTTAGCGATTGTCATTTAGAATGTCAAGTTTATTGAATCTATCAGTGGATTTACAACGTCTAGACATGCTCATGTGAAGTGTGAGACTGTCAATGTATGTACTGTGGATATAACGTGGGCAGGTAAAAGGATAATGTAAATGTATAATAGAAATTAATTTTTGAAAGTTTGGTAGGTATGGAATAAGTTAGTGAGGTATATTTGTTTAAAAGGAATCAAATCATATAGTACTTCATCGTATACAAATTTACTATATGTGAGAGTTTGTAAGCATGAATGACCTATTATATGAGTCTGTTGCTCTTTCACGCAAAAACTACTGGACTGATTTTATAAACTAAGATACTTTTTAATGTGAAAAATCTATTCACGCGAGTACCAGCTAGTATTAAATAAAATATCGCTTGAATGAATATACTTCTAAATCATTTTCTAAATAAGAACGGCTAGGCAATAGATTTTATATCAAAAGAGGACGCAAAAAAATTTTTTGTAGTAAAAAACTGCAAGTGAAATCTAAAACATTACAAGTAAATGTATTTTTAAAGCAAAACACTTAAAGTAATTTACGTGTACTCTGTCTGCATCACAGGCTTAAGCATTAAGAGCCTTTGTGTTTCTTTGTGCATAAAGTTACAAAGAAAAACTACTCAATTCATAATTTATGACATTGTGACGTGATGCATTCTGATGTAACGTGTTTGTCAACCATATTTGAATTGCACGTTTGGCGCGGTGGTTAAAGTGGTTACCTCGCCGCAATAACCGTAGCGCCCCGTGTGGCGGGTTCGAATCCCACCCGGGATAAATATTTGTGTGATGATCACAAGTATTTGTTCGGAGCCTGGATATTAATTTATCTACATATATATTATTATGTATTTAGAAGGACCTATATATAAGTATGTTTATCAGTTATCTGGTTACCATAGCCCAAGCTATGCTTTGTTTGGAATCAGACGAGTGAATAAATACTAAGCACGTGTGTGAGTTGTCCAAAAATATTTATTTATGTATATTTGTTTAGTTGTCAAAATTGCCAGTAGCATACGACGTAGTTTATCGTTCGTAGAGTAGAGGCTAATGTGGTCAGCACGCTGATACTGCCCTTTTGCATCCTGATCTAATTTCATAACATCATTATAATTTTAAAACACTAGTGTCTGTTTTGGCTCCAGTTGTATTTTTTTTATTTGTAAAAGCTCCTGCGTTGAAAGAAAAAATTAATGCAGTTATTTTTTTTTTATCAAATTAGGTTTGTGAAATGTAAATCAAGTCTTTGATTAGATCGCGATCACCGCGGAACAAGAATTTTGATAGAAATTCTTTGAAGATCCCAACTCATGGTTACCCTATTCTCTAAGGTAAAGTGCACATCGTAAAAACTAGATTTAGTTGATATACGTTTTATTATCGTAAATCGCTTGACGATGTATATTTTAGAGGCCGTTGTTTCGCTCATAACTTTTTTTTATGTCTCACCTTTGTTTAAATTGGTATCAATCATGTTTAATATTCATTTTCAGCTTAGGTTTAGATAACAAAATAAAGATTTATATCTTTAATTAGTTAATCTTAAACGTACAAGCAGAGAGAGCAACTTACGCATAATCATTGCAACATGACTAGTTCTTGCCGACAGCTCTACCAACATGGATAAAATAGAATAGTCTCGAAATGATTAATTTTACGTCCTGCTAAATATCTTTAACATTTTAAGTCATAATATACAGTACGGGGAAGCTATTTCGGCTTTCATAAAATTCTCGAAAAAAATTACTTAATGATTTGGTTTTCATCACTCTCTTAGAAATTCTTAAATACATAATTATCAATAATTCATAGGCAAGAGTAACCTCAAACTTCCCAAGTGCCTTCATTAAAAATATAATTAACTGATTACAGAATATTTAAACTGTTTCCGTTAAATTTTAATTCGATCATGGCGATCGAAGGGCTGAAGCGTTAAATTAAAAATGTATGCCATCAAAAGAGGTTTTATTGCGTTCAATAGTGATGTTCATTTATAAATAATTAAATTGACGTTTAATTGATTTCTTTTGTAGTTTATATTATGAGAAAATAATTGGTGTTTCAGTAAAAAAACTTTATAGGAATTGCATTTTATTTTATTTTTGGTGTTCAATGATCTGCTGCTTTTAAATTAAAAAAAGGTGATAAAATATTAGTTTCTCGGTAAAGAACTTTACTTAAATTAACCGTTAATATAACCCTAAATGCATTTATTTTAATATATGTAACATCATATCAAAGTCTAAAAGTCACTTAAAACTAACTCAAGCACCAAGAAAGTCATACATTTTCTTTTCTAAACTTCGCTACAAAATCTAACCACTTCTAAATGGCTAGAAAACTGCAAGTTTGCACTAACAGTTCTCAAATGCGCTGCAATATATTAAGGTGACAGCCCAAAGGCCAGCTCGTAATATAATGAAAGAAGTAAATAATTCCAAGCTGCTGTATTTAGACGCCTAATTGCACGGCACACCACTCATCTGGGTTAAGGGGAAGAAACTTGCTGCTAAGTATTTAGTTTTACTAAGTTTAATGTAAAATGAAAAATGCGCAGGAAGTTTGAAAGGAAAAAGAACTTTGCTAAGTGTAGCCTATTGCACTTCGATTATACATGATATAAATAAGTCGAAAAAAAAACTGTTTGATTTGTGCTAAGACTACGTGTACTCCAAGTTGTTATAATAAAACAACGAGAATAGAGATAAATTAATTTAACTATAGATCGACGACGGTGAATCAGTAGATATAATACTCCTGCTACAAGGGTATTTATTGAATAATTTTAAATCTTTGATCAGAACAAAGAGTTGTCTTTGAGGAATAAATAAAGTTGAATACCCTGTTTGATATTGACTACGAATATTATAAAATGTCAGTTCCCCACGTCCTTCTATTAGATTCCTAAGGCTAACATCTCCGCACCATCTCCAATCGAGGGCTTTCAGGGCCGATTCACTGCTCAAGTAAATCAGAATTTATTATTTAGTCTAGCCTTTCTTCCAACTATCAACAGCCATCAGAAAAATATGCTAAATATGAGTGTATAATTCTGTGAACATTTTAATAATTCTGTATGTCTGCCTTAAGTTAGAAAACTCGATCCTTCAATATAGCAGGGTAACAGAATTTATTGCGTCTTTTGAACTTCTAATAGATTTGCAAGTACGGGGCTAATAGCATAATTTTCTCAATCTATCATCAACTTACCGAGTTGTTTGAGCGAGTTATCAAAGTTGCGAGTCTAGTTAAAACTTCCTGATATACTTTGTGCTATTATGAGGATATTGGCGATAACGTACAGTTATGTGCACGTGGAAATAAGTATTTGTACTTTTAAACATATTAAGTGCATGGACGGTTCAATGACAACAATTTATAGAAGTTTCTCGTGTGACCAAAAACGTTTTTGAATAGCCATCTTGATTTTGAAAAGATTGGTAATAGTTGTCAATTAGTTCTTTAGAGATCCTTCTAACAACATTTTTTTAACAAATTTGTGACATAGACGGCGTTTATTTAACATTAATAGATAAGAGGCGGATGTTATGCAATTTTGGTATAGGTACTATGTGCAAAAAGTGTGTTTTTAGAATGACTCATATTTTTCCCTTTCAAATAAGAAATTAACTTCTATAACCATTTTAACACCATCAAATCGGATTTAACAGTAACAAATTAGAAACAACTAACTAAATTACAGAACGGTCACCCATCAATAATTCACCCACAACAACGCTACTTAACTCTCAACACAGACTCTTCATCAACCTGTATTTCCACACACCGCATTTCTAAACGAGATCGATGTAGGAGTGCAACCCTCAGTAATTGAGCTGAATCCTTTGTAAATGGACTCGATTGATTTGATAAAAAACCTGCCCTCTGTTTGGGATGCAAAGTGAATAAAAATTGCTCATTGACCGCATTTTTGACCGCAGCCGTTTGAAGGGAAAAGAAAGGTAAGTATTGTTTATTTTCGGTACAGTAGTGAAATACTCTCCTAAGTGTATATCAATAAGTATAAAAATACTTTTATTGAAGTGTGATAGATAAGAAATTGAGCAGAAGTGCAATTTTCGATAGTCGTTACTATCAACAAAATATTGCTTGAAAAAAAAAGGCCGCTGCTCTTTATACGATGTTTCTCGACAGTTGGTAATTTTTGAAAATCGCTGCTTAATTAGGTCATTGACATATTTTTACCACCGACAATGATATTATCGACGCCCTTTAAAAAAAAAAATGTTGTGATCAAAACTGGCTATTTTAGGTGATTGATTTGGGTGTTAGGTATACATTGTGTTCTATACTGAATGTAGGTACTTTGTATATTTATGCGTTTAATAATTTAAGACCAAATTTTGTACCACTGTGTCAAATGCTGTAATAATGGAGTTTAAAATTTCATACACACATTCGTACCTTAGAACATTTTTCTTTGCAATACTTCTCCTTAACGCAAGCGACATCGGTGCATATAAACAAGCACTAACGCAACCGCAGGACGCCGGCCCCTTAATTAAGAGCTGCAAATGTAAAACTACACTAATACCGCCCCGTGGCGTTGCGCTAACACGCCGTTATTACTTGCTCAAGTTAAATACGGACTTTTTAAAGGATTTAGTATTTGAAGATTAATTTCGATGTTTTACTTTCGCCATATCAGGGGGGCTATCAGGTATCTCAACTATTTAAAAGCCACTATGCTGTACATTGTTTTCTATTTAAGATTAAAGTCATTAATACGCTAAACCAAAGCAGCAATGTAATGAATAGTGACCATCAATTTGACGTAAACTACTTGTCAACTGAGATACGTGATAGAACCCCTGGTGACTTTAGTGATAAGAATTTTCTTTTTTTATTAATATAAGCCTGTATCGTCACACTGCTGGGCAAAGGACTGGAAAGGTTAAACAAAGGCCATCATATTTATATTCATATTAAATAGAAATAACGATTGCTTGCTTCAACGTTTAAGAAAACGGCCTGATAAAAATACTTATAAATATCATAGTTCTTTCAGTTTGTTCGAGTGTTTGCAAAGAGCAGAGTAGCAGTTATTATTTACTAGTTTTAACCCACGACTTCGTCCGCCGCCTGAATTTTTCCATGGAAATGCGTCATTTACCCGGGTAAAAAGTAGCCTTTGTCCTTTCTTGGGTATCAAAATATCTCCATACCAAATTTCATGCAAATTTTTTAGTAGTTTAGGCGTAATTGAGTAACAGACAGACAGACAGAGTTATTTTCGCATTTATAATATAAAAAAATATAAATAAAGTATGGAAGTATGGATTATCTGAAACCTGATATTTAAAGGACACAAGAGCATTTTTTAGGGCGGGAGTTGACTTTAAATAAAATAAAAGAAAAATATTACTCGAACCTATTGATATTGCTTTATAACAAACTCAAAGTTTCGCGTCGCATGTTAATTAATCGTATACAACGGAACTGAATCAAGATCTTTCTTTATTAAAGTAGTTGTATGCTTGACGTTTTGACAACTTAGTTAATACGGCATGCGAGCGAAAGTAAATAATGCATGATTGCAATAAAAGTAATTTGTGGTATAATTAAAGTAAGTTTTATTTTATGAATTTAGTAGTCATATTATTATGTGATGAGTTCACACACACTTATTTATTTATTACAAAAATTGTCAAGTACAAACTCGACTTTGTGAGGTATTGTTTGAGTTCAAGTTAACGTTTTCACGGTAAAAGCTATCTAAATAAATATTCGAAAATGAGACTTCCTAAAAAAACATTTTTTCTTCTCGTAAGGCCGTAAACAAACTAGAAAAAGATGATATGTTGATGGATTAAATCTCGGGAAGTACCTAAGTAAGCTATTTAGCTACTACTACTACTACTAATACTAGTACCTTTACTAGTAGGTAGTATTAAAGCTATTTAGCCATTTAATGGAACTGGAAGTATTAACTAGAAGGTTTCAGTATAAAGAAAGAGCAAAGCCACATCAACAACCTAGTTCAAAACATAACTTTTCATAATTACTATATTTTCAAAACTTTAAAAGCAACCGATGATCACCATAATTAAGTTATCAACTTAAGATTCAGTAATTTTAATATTAAAACATTGAGTTGACAGTCCCAAAGGACCTCTGTTAATTAGACTATTAAAAACGCCATTTTGAAAGCGAAATTTTTTCCAAAAATTACCAGACGTTTCCTGTTTAATTTGTTTATTTTGGTAAATACTTTTTTCGTTTGGCTTTTTGATGTTCCTTTTCGAAAATAATGTAATTTGTTTTTTTTTGAGGTTAATTAGAATGTTCTGATTTTTGTTTTTGATATTTTTAATTAAGTTATAGATATTGTGGAATATCTTTTCAACCTTTATAGTTAAAACATTAGTTTAATTAGTGGACTATCGATAATAAGGATTCAGGTTCGATTCCCGTATATATTTTATTCTGATCGTTTTTTCTTTTGTGTCTTTTGTTTGTTTGTTTGTAGAAGTCTCCAGGGTAATAAGATTTTTTTAGTTCAAGATTTGTTTGTAAATCAACAAATGGAATATTTTTTTAATTTAATTATATAGAATACTTAACTCACACGGAGTCACACGTTATTGCTTATAGATTATTTATCAAAAACAGTGATATCGGTTTGTGACAAAAAAAAACTAAAAATCTTAACCGAAAAATGTAACCCATTCTAAATTAACAAATTATAAGTCCGACCAAGAATAGACTTGCAAAAAACCTTCAAAAGCTCGAATCAAAGAAAAATAAGTTTGAAAAGGAAGTGAGAATAATGAGCGCGACTCAAAATTAAGAGCGGACTTAGTGAAAGTGTTCTGAGAGCAATAATTAGCTCTTTTGTTTGAGATGAACTTTGCGCTCGTAAATCATTGTGATAAGAGTTCGTTTTGATTTGTTACTTAAGAGCATGTTCTGTGCGGTTTTAGTATATATGTTGAAGTATGGCATTGTTTTAAAGTTGTAGCGTTAGTAATAACTAACGCTACAACTTTAAAACAATCCTCAGATACCTAAAAATAACTAATATAGTTATTTTTAGGTATCTGAGGATTTTTTTTCCAATGTTCTGTACATTAAGACTAACTTTCTTAATTCATAAAAATATATGAAGTTATGAAAGGCTTGTAAAGTGTTTTGCTTCTTTCACTCTTCAACGAAATGAAAAAAGAGAAAACATATAACAGTAGCTTGTTATCTAAAATAGGTTTGTAGTGTGTTTATGAATAAGAGGGTATGAGATTGCATCTGAGTACTGGTACTGAGCATCTCAATATCAAAGGTTATTGCATAGACTATAGGCACATACATGAATAAACAGTAGGTAAATAAAAAAAAACTTTCTTTATTCGATTTGTTATACTTGAAAAGTGACTAATAAATTATAAATACAAAACCATCTCTGTTATTGATCAATATCAAAGTACTTTCACATTTGATAATCTTTCATGTCTACGAAAACCGTTAATACTTTCTTTAATTTCTAAATATAATTATATTTTCACTAAAAAACCTAAACGATAAAAGAGATAAAGTTTTAATTAATTTCCAAAACCTAGTTATTAACTGTTGTACCTAAACTAAATACATTTACTAAGTACTTATTGTAACACCTAAGTACGAATTATACAATTTACAATAAATGGGATTATCATGTAATTCACGTGAATAAAGTTGTTACATTCATTAAGATACGACTGAAACTTACTTGAACACGTTAGAAAATGCTAAATACTCGTCGTAAACAATTGTATCTAAGGAGATAAAACATTTAAAATAAACTATATGTTAGCGTAGAGACTAGACAAAAAAATTATATTGGACAACTCACACACGGTCATTTGATTCCAAACAAAGCAGAGCTTGTACTATGGTAACCAAATAACTGATAAACATACTTATATACTTCTAAATACATACTTATATAGATACATTTACATCCAGGCTCAGAACAAATACTCGTGCTCATCACACAAAGATTTGTCCCGGTTGGGATTCGAACCCACCACACGCGGTGCTACGGTTGTTGCGGCGAGGTGACCGCTTAAACCACTGCTCCAAACGTACAGTTACATAATTAATACAGTTAAGTACTTATAATTCGAAGTAGAACACAAATGTGGATAAAAAATTACCTACACGTTTATTTTGAATTCAATAATGTAAAAATAGAATAGACCCTTCCAAATTTCACGTAGTTAGTAAGAAAGTAGAAAGGGCTGAGTTAATAAAAGAACGATGAAGAATACAATCTAACCAAACAAGGAACTAAACGGCTTTCAATATCCCTCCTGAATCTTTATTTAATTAAGTTTTCTAATATTGCTTCTAGCAATCAAAAAAAATATTACCTTTCCAGTTAAGCTCGAAGGTTCATAATCAGTAATTTCTTAACAGTAGTCCAATTTAAAGAAACAAACCTGAGACTACTCGATCGCCAGACCAACCAACGTATAAAGAACTCTATTATCATCGTTCCCAAGAAATATTTTATGAAACTAAGCAAAGCAGCGGTATTTAGCAATACGAAAGAAACCTGTAGAGCCTTTGGCCGCGTGGGATGTAATTTCTTCCCATAACGGTATTTCGCACGGCCGTCACTCAAAGTCGTGTGATGATACATTGCCTATTATCATGTAAATTTTCTCCATACATTGCCGCTTTGAATACGATATCCATCAAATTATATGTTCTTTATAAGTAATTACTTACATTGATGGTTTTGGAGAAAAGTTTGGACAGTTTTTAGGATGTTTTTTGATGTATGATGTAAAGAATTAACTGTGCTAAGTGTAATGATACCGCTGGGAGAGACGCTGTCTTCGAGATTTTATTATACACATACACATGTCAGATCGGTAATGTTCTGCAATAAGGTCAGGTGCATTATATAACTTGTCAATAGCCGGGTCCTGACAGAGTCTAGGTCTCTTTTCTTTCACATCGAAATGAGCGGGACCGAGATATTGCCTCGCGAGGCTGCACGCTCAGTCAGGGTCCGGCTAATCGCAACCTGGTACGACAAAAAGTTTTTAGTATAACATAAACAACATTAATTATACTATCCACAAATGGTTATTTTAGTGATGTGGTCCATTGTATCCGTCTTTGTTAGTTTATAAAAGTCACTGCAATCTCGATTTGAAAGACCGAAATGCGAAAAAGATGATAATTTTGGAACCTCTCCATAAATTACGATTTAAAGAATTGAATATAAATTCAAGAAAATTCTCAACAGAGTCTAAACATCTTTAGTTTATATTTTCAAACGAAGATTTTCATCTTACAATAAATTCTCATGAAATCTCACGTTAGACGTACATTTTAAATGGAAATCTAATATGTTTGATATTAAAAACACGGAAATATCCTCTCCGTATCACAGAGAGATTTATTATTTCATATTTAAGACGTATTTTCCTTTTAAAGAGCAGATTTTCAGTCATATCACGTATTAAGGGGCTATGAGAAATTCACTGAAGTAAGCAGCTTAAAGTACAGTTTTGTAAATGGATTGGTGGACATTGACCAACGTCTAAATGAGGTATTGATCAAGTTATTGAACGTTAGAGCAAGACTGTTTTAACTGGAACTTTGTTACAGCGCGACACTGATTTTTGCAAGATTTTTTTTTTTTGTGGTACCTATTGCCTGCCTATGCCTAACTTATTTCTGTCCTACTGTTGGGCAAGCGTCTCCTCCCGAACGAATTATAAGTAAGGCCTTAAATTGAGTCCACCACACTGACCGAGTGTGGTTTAGGACCTTTAGACAAAAGGGTTTTTTTAATTAACGTTTTCAAAATGTTACTTTTGTTGGATCACAGGATCAATTTTTATAAGTTAGTTACTCTGTCAAAATGTGCATAATCAGTTCAACTCGTAAGTTAGAATATGACTAAAAGACAGAATTCCTTTCTCAATTATAATATTATAGTTTGTCCAACCAATTCTTGACTAAACTCACATAAACCAATCTAAAATTATACCCGAACAAGATCACAACAGATTTACAAAGGCAATATATGCCCAAACTTGTTTGCCAACTTGTTAGGCAGGACGGATCTTGAATTCATAATTGTTATTATTGAGGGTCCAATTTCTATTTGCTGTCCAATTTGGTCCGTGTTACGAATTTCCCGTAGTATTCTGATTTCACCTATTTTGGAGGTAGAATGGTATGAAGGGGTTGATATTTACAAAGACATGATTTAGGAACTATTTTAGTTTTTGAGTTTGTTAGTAATACGAATCTGTTTCAATTGTAGTTGTGATTGAACGAAAGATATGATAATATTAGCGTAGTAGTCTCTACACATACGAGTCCGTCCGAATGAACTATAGATATAATATGGCTTATAATATGCTACATACAGACAAACCGACAAAGAAAACAGATAGAAAACCGAGTAAAGAGACTAGACTAGTATTTTTATAGCTTACATGTTCTTATAGTACAAAAGCTACAACGCTGTAAATTTTCATCAAAATCCGTACAGAAGTTTTGCTATGCTTGAGCAATAAACATTTGTCCAAATATCCGACCATTCGTATTTATTAAATTGGTGTGATAAGTATCGATATTTTTTATTTTTTTTTTGAATCCTTGTAATTCTAGACATTACCGTGTTCAAACGAATAAACCAAAAATCACTTAACATTTATATTACCAGAGTTAGTACATGAATATTAACACAATACATTTTACGAGAAACCGCCAACCACAACTCTTCCACAATCGTCATTTCCACTTCAATACATTTCAATAAATAAAACCTTCAATACAAATTTCCGAGAAACGAAAGAATAATGGTAATTTTTCTTCAAAACTGTCAACAGACCCTTACAGAATAGCAGACAAGGTGGGCGAGGTCAAGCTTGAAAACGGACTATAGTCTCACAACTTAGGCGAGAGCCTTGATACGCACGATTTAGCTTTTGCCTACAACTTCGTCCGCGTGGTTTGTGACTCATGACAGAATTTTCCGGCAGGGATAGAATTGATCAAAATCCTTTCTTAGCAGATGCCTACGTCATAACATCTACCTGTATGCCCAATTTCAGCCCGATCTGTTCAGTCGTTTGGACTGTGCATTGATAGATCACTATGTCAGTCAGTCAGTCACCTTAGTTACATATATTATCACCTGCATGAGCCAACGTCATACGGGAATAGAAGTAGGTACTAGAGGCAAAATTTTATATAGCTCTAAATTCGCATGCAAGGCTCTATACTAAGTTGTTGGACTATAGGTACCCTAGGTATTATGCAGACCCCTTTTAGCAGCAAAACAGGTGTAAGGGACAGCGGTCTGGGCTCTTCTACATAGCCAATTGTTCAAAATACCAGAAAAACTTTTACCGCTACCATAAACCTTATAATTTTAAAAATAAGGGTGGTTTTCGCTTGGCACAAAGTAAACGTAATTTTGCATTCTCGATATCTTTTTAGAGGTCATTGAGAATTATGTTGACACGGGCCAGAGTTTTATATTATAATAATTATAAGGCTTTATCTTTCAACATGAGTTGTTATGCATATTTTTGTAGTTATTGTTTTAAAAGGAGAATGGGCACTTCTGGGCGGTCGGCGGCCATTAATGAAAGTAGTGTCAAATTAAAGTAATGATTACTAGGAACATCTTTTACTAAGAACGTTTCGCTGCCATTCTTTTAGGTAACAATATATTTACATGTAAACATAATAGAATTTCATAGAACATAATAACGATTATTTCGTGTCTGTAATGCATTTAACGTTGTGTAATATCGTTACATCTTCTTATAACGATTGCAATGCCATCAACATAAACAACAATCGTAACAATATGAATAACCAAAGAGCAGCATTCCAACGTATCACCGGCGATCAGCCTTTTTTCGACGATTTTCCAAATCTGTCAGAAGATGATCTTATTCTTTTTCGCTCTGGGTACGTATAAAGTGAAGTTAGCTCGTAGTTATTATGCTATCTATCTATCTATTATATGGTTAACCTAGTGTCAAAGTTGTTCAAGCCACCCGAAAGGCCTTTGACATGGCTTAACGACTGATATCTTAGTAGACAACAACTGGGACCGACTTTTTACGTGCCCTCCGAAGCACGGGGACGCTCAGTTCAAATACCAGTATGCGGTCACCTATCTATAGAATGACCGCGCCAACGGCTGCTTAACCCACAGATCGTATACCGACCAGTGAGCGCAACTGGATATGAACGCCTCGTTATTGAGCTTCTTCTAATAAGAAGAAGGTCATGAACAACAGATAAGCATCTCAGTGAATATGTTATAGAAGAGCAAGATGTTTACTTCTTACGATATTTATATATTTACTTGCAATGATTGTTCGAATATTGATAATGTCTATATTTGTATGCAATATAAGAAATAGTACTTTTTATTTAATCTCCGAATATAAGCCAAAATATGTTTTTATTACTACTAAATGTGCTCAAAAACAAAATGTATTTTATTCGTCATATAAGTGCGTCGCGGCAATAAAACCTCTACAGAGTAATTATAGGACCAAACTGCATTAAACAATACCAAAATCAAGTTTGGCCGCGGATCGCCCAGGCTCCATACTATTTTGCCCATTCTCCTTTGCTTTCTTTTGTTAGTAAAAGATTATGTTAATTGAAGACGTTTCGTCAGGCTTTGGAAAGATATGTCGTTGTCTTTACGACGTTCTGATACATGATTTTTACAAGATTTTCCTTCTAACCAAATTCCTAAATAATCGAAATATATAAAAAGTTAAATAACTTTTAGTAGACACGATAAAACTTTGATTATTATTGAGCAACTAATTTTATGAATTCAAATAACCATAAGTAATTCTCATAGTGGCGATTTTCCACCACTATCGACAGGCAAGATGCTATAGACAAAGTTTGGTATGAAAAACTGAACTGTTATAAATATTTTTGTAAGTATAAGCACACAAAACTCTATGGTATCGAGTATAAGACTCACCTTAGGACCCCAAAAAATGCAATAAACAAAATGAAAACCGTCAAACGTCTCAATAACTGCACTTCGACCGCAAAATGCAAACTATCTTTCATAAAATTCTCGATACAAAACCGTATCTTTGAACTTTAAACTTTCTATACGGTATCCACCTATATCCTTACATACATCCCCGCGGACGCATAACTCAAATGGCATTTTAATATTTCGCAACTCAAGTTGTTCATGAGAAGGTAGTGACAGATATGAACTTGTAACAGAACAATTGCAAACCGAACATTGAGACCGCTTGTTGTTATGTTATCTTAAAGTTCCTTAATGAAATTATGTATATTTTATAACACAAAAAGGCCGGGTGTAGTAAATAGAAATTTGCGAAATGTATAAATGTTCATTACATGTGGAAAACTACAAGTTACTTATTCTGTATTAGTTAAGTGTTGTCTTTGCTTTACAAAAAAAACTTTATTTACTTCTTTTTCTGTTTAAATATTGGTCAACCTGTTACGAAAGTAATGAAAATACGTTACACAATCTATAGTCACTTTGCACAAACCTTTGAAAATCACCATTTACTACTCTCGCCCACTAACCCCTACCTTATCTTCAAATAATTGTATCACAAACAAATCATCGCGCACCTTAAACATACTTCAACACAATATTGTCCAGTCAAAATGTTACAAGCAAATGCTTCTATACGAAACCACCTTAACGGCTCGTCTCACAAGTGGTTCATGTAAAAGATATTAAAAATTCTTCTACCACGTTCGCGGTCGGGATAAGCGCATCGTTTGAAATTATGACGGTGGAAGACGGCGCGTACTGCAATTATTTTGCTACACTTTCTGATGTCTACATTGCACAAAGGATTAGAATAGTTTGTAGATTTTTTATTGTTGAGCCCTAGGACTTTGTAAGCGTCATATATTCATGCTTAAATACATCAAGATCCTCATAAATATAGAACATTAGAATGAAAACACGTTAATCTTTAAAATCGCGATACACAAACAGAAAACTATGCCGCGAAATTTGATCGGAGCAATCCGAAACATAGTCTGTAAACATAACTTTTAGTAATATAGTCTGTAAACTTGAAAGTCACTCTTTATACAAATAATAATCTTTATTTCCCTGTCAATCAAATGCAATTTCAAAATATCCTAATTAATTGCTCTCGTTTAAAAAACAAAACTCCCATAAGCATAAAAGCAGAAAGCACATAACGCCTTTCCCCCATAAGTCCAGTCATAAACTACATCACTAACGACCAACCCAAAACACCCCTTTTCTCTCAACGTTTAATTCAATTTAATCAAAATTCCGAACAGCTGTAAATGGTTGAAAACTTGAACAGTTGACAAAGACTTTTGAATAAACCAACGGGTTGATAACTAAAGATACAACGGTTACCAACATTCTAAAATTTCAGGATCATCCTGAAGCCAGTCATTTACATAAATATTGCACGAAGCTAAGACTTGAATAGGTATTTAATTCTCATTCAGCCTGCAGCCTGGACCTTCGAAACCACAACTTATTTACCGCTACCCAACAACCAAATCAACCTTATGTACATTGAAATACAAGCGAAAATCGAACAGCAAATACTTAATGAAGTGTAACATACAACTTGTCATGGTGAACACAACTATTCCAACTTGCAGTTGGTTTTACACCGTTTAATCTTGATTATGCTTTATAACAACAGCGGTAAGGTTGAAAATGAAATTGAGGAGTTGTTCTCCAAAATGGGCGTTAAGTTTGTAAGCTCATTGTACGTAAAAGACGGACACAAATAGGGGACGCTGATGGTGTGGTGGCACAAGATTGCGATGCGCTTCGGGTCCGGTTTATTTTGAATCAATTTGCATACTGAATCGAAGGGATTACCTGACAGTTTTGCTCCGACAAATGCTTGAATAATAGAAATTTAGGAGCAAAAACAATTGGTACAGGGTCCCTGGGTACTGAGATGGTCCTTTGATGTCTTCCTCATTTTACTTTGGGGTCCAAGACTGTCGTTTAATGCTGGAGGCGTTTACTGAAGGCTGTTAGAATCCCTAGGTATTTGGGGGGCGTAAATGTAGTTTCATGTGCGTTTCACGCTAGTTTCTGACTTGAGTGGGAGTGATCTCTTTAGTCTTAGAAAGTAGAAAGGTGTAGGAATATCTAAAGAAGTGTAACGATATTGATAATTAAATTCATACGTACATAAAATAACGCCTAGTTTCTGTAGGAGTTGGGCAGAGACCAACAACCCTAGATACTATACTACCTAAAAAGTTATTTTACCCAATCTACACTCATTAGTTTGTCTTTTTTTTTATCTACATTGCTAGCTTTTCATTTATTATTAAAACATGCTCTATTTTAAAGTGATAACAAACACAAGTACCTAACCTCGAAAAAAGAAATCATCATAGAAAAAAACTATCATTGATTTACCGATGAACGACGCTAAGATATCATATCTTATAGATATTAGGTATAACTTATAGTACATACATACATAATATATAACAATGAATATACCACTCCTAGCTATCAAGGTCATACATACAATGTTTCATACATCTAAGCTGTTAAAATACTCTCAGCAAGTGGGTTTATGACAATGATTGGATAATGGAAACGCGCTTAAGTACTACTTTATGTAAGGTAATATCATAATGGAAAATTGGTTATAAAAGCATGTATCTACGATGTATAGAGACCCTATTATGGAATATCGCTTTATATTTTTGGCAGACATTTTTCTTAGCGTTGTTTAGTTTTATGAGGCTAGACTAAAGACATTTAGAACGATACATGAGTTGCCTGTAGGCTGACATTTGTTTTATAAAGGATGAACCTATAGTATATTAGCAATTAAGATTGTTATTAGTTAGCATTACTATTAGATTTGGGTGTGAATCTATCATTTTCTTTTATATCACCACCACAAAGTTTTGTTTATAAAGAGTTAGAAGTAAACGTAATATATACACTTTTGCCATTTACTTGTTAGTCGCATGACTAAAGCCTATTGTTATATACCTAGTACAGAACAATAAAACGTTTCAAAACTATGGACTACTTCTGAGTGCATATGCTCAATCGGAATCATATTCGGGACCTGGCGATCAGCTCAGCAGTTGTTTACATTATCTCTATGCTGTTACCTGATTTTCACTTTTAATAAAACTTACCAGGAATAAAAATAACATTGTTTTAATCTATACTAATATTATAAAGCTGAAGAGTTTGTTTGTTTGAGCGCGCTAATCTCAGGAAGAAAGCCCATTTATCGAGGAAGGCTATAGACTATATATCATCACGCTACGACTAATAGGAGCAGAGTACGGGTAAAAAATGTTGAAAACGGGGAAAATTTTGACGCATTCTCTTTTATGTGACGCAAGCGAAGTTGCGCGGGTCAGCTAGAACATTATAACTACTTATTAAATTGATTTTAAAAAGTACGCAGTTCACAGGTTTACCCACTTCCCGCAGGATTCACACTGCAATACACCATTAGTCGGCGTCCGGTAATACAGTGTCGGCCACACAACTATTATCAAACCAAAACTGCATCCATAACGATGTCCAGCGCTCAAACAGCTCTTAATGTAACACTATGTGATAGTGTACATCTTTGCTAAGAGATTGTACGTATTTAGCGCTTGATAGTTAACTATTCTAAGTTTACTATGACTTTCATATCTTAACTCAAAGGTGACTGTCTGACATAGTGATTTATCAACGCACAGCCCAAACTACTGGACAGATCGGGCTAAAATTTGGCGTGCAGGTAGATGTTATGACGTAGGCATTCGTTAAGGAAGGATTTTGATCAATTCTACTCCCAAGGGGATAAAATAGGAATGAAATTTTGTATGAAAATTCTGTCCTAAGGCACAAACCACGTTGACGAAGTTTCGGGCTAAAGCTAGTACGCCTATAAAATTGACAGTTTAATTTAAAAGTACATAGTTCACAGGTTTATCCGTATCCCGCAGGATTGACACTGCAATACACCATTAGTCGGCGTCCGGTAATGCAGTGTCGGCCACACAACTATTATCAAACCAAAACTGCATCCATAACGATGTCCAGCGCTCAAACAGCTCTTAATGTAACACTATGTGATAGCGTACCTCTTTGATAAGAGATTGTACGTATTTAGCGCTTGGTAGTTAACAATTTTAATTATACTATGGTTCTCATATCTTAACTCAAAGGTGACAGACTGACATAGTGATATGTCAACGCACAGCCCAAACAACTGGACGGATCGGACTGAAATTTGGCATGCAGGTAAATGTTATGATGTAGGCAATCGCTAAGAAACGATTTTGATCAATTCTATCCCCAAGGGGATTAAATAGGGATGAAAGTTTGTTTGAATATTCTGTTCTAAGTCACAAATCACGCGGTCGAAAACTCGGGCAAAAGCTAATACGCCTATAAAATTGACAGTTTAATTAAAAAGTACGTAGTTCACAGGTTTATCCGTATCCCGCAGGATTCACACTGCAATACACCATTAGTCGGCGTCCGGTAATACAGTGTCGGCCACACAACTATTATCAAACCAAAACTGCATCCATAACGATGTCCAGCGCTCAAACAGCTCTTAATGTAACACTATGTGATAGCGTACCTCTTTGATAAGAGATTGCATGTATTTAGCGCTTGGTACACTTGATTCTCATATTTTAACTCAAAGGTGACTGACCGACATAGTGATCTATCAACGCACAGCCCAAACAACTGGACGGATCGGACTGAAATTTGGCATGCAGATAGATGTTATGATGTAGGCATTCGTTAAGGAAGTAGTTTGATCAATTCTACCCCCAAGGGAATAAAATAGGGGATGAAAGTTTGTTTGAAAATTCTGTCCTAAGTCACAAGCCACGCGGACGAAGTTTCGGGCTAAAGCTAGTACGCCTATCAAATTGTCATTAAATTAAAAATTACGTAGTGTCACAGGTTTATCCGTATCCCGCAGGATTCACACTGCAATACACCATTAGTCGGCGTCCGGTAATACAGTGTCGGCCACACAACTATTATCAAACCAAAACTGCATCCATAACGATGTCGAGCGCTCAAACAGCTCTTAATGTAACACTATGTGATAGCGTACATCTTTGCTAAGAGATTGTACGTATTTAGCGCTTGGACCATATGAATACGCTAATTTAAAAAATGTTAAGTATTCAGCTATGATTTTCGTATCTTTATAAACATATATTTATCTCTTTCTATCTTCGCTCAAATTGATTTAGCAAAGAATTTACAAATCGTACAAACTCATATTCAAAAACAAATAAGCACGTAAGTTTGAAAAATGTTGTCTTTCTCTACTCTTGCGTGCAATTGCTGTTACAGGAGCACCTGCAACTTTTATCAGGTTTTCCGAATAAACATCACTGGTAACCACCAAAAATATTTAATTACAATCGAGGCTTGTAATTTTGCTAGTCTCAAAAAAATATTTTGTAAGTCAATGATTTACCTTATAACTTCCTATAAAAATTTAGTAATGTTTTAAATTTATTTACATAAGAAAACGTGACCATATCTACCTGACAAGTTGATTGCGAACTGCGCGGTTTTAAAGCGTGATACAAACCGTCCAATGTGTACAAGCTCTAATTCTGCTCGACGTTGTAATTGCAACATTTACAGCATTTACACTGTCGTGCAAATTGTATAACGGCTTCCTACAATCGGCTGTGGGCTGTGTCAGCTGCGTTGGTACACTGCAGGCCCCGAAAATAGACCAATTTTGGTTTTTCGTTTCGAATTTGTGTGTTCATTTTAGTTTTAAATGTCGACGTAATTGGTTTTTGGTTTTGTGAATATTTTATGTGCAGATGTGAATTAATTAAAAAACATATACCTTCTGTAAATATATGGCCAAAGCTTTAGGGGAAAAGTTATTCCTTTTAAATTAGGTAAATAGATACCTAGGACACTCGGTTTATGATTCCATTAGAAATAAATTATGGTTCTAAAATATACTGATATTTTAACGATCGCGTCCTCAACCTGTACTTAAAATGTCTACTGCAATACAGAAAATCACAATTAATTATACTGGACACACAAATGAATCCCAAGACCTCAAATAATTGAAAGCATAATCACCCACAAACTATTACGGCCAGCACCGAGAGATTTTTTTTACGTGTATTATTTCATTAATCGACCGATCATTTAATTTACTTCCTTATTATAACGCTGACCAATAAACTGGTTCAACATTTTAAAGTTCATATAAAAATATGATTTATAAAGATCGTAGTATATTTTACAGCATTTTATTTACAAACTAAGCGCAAATAATGCAAAAGCGCCATTCAACTTTTATAGCTTACTCACTAGAATGTATAATGTGTGTACAATTTTTTCGAAACACACGACTTGATATTTCGTCTAACTAAACCACAAAATGCAATATATTCTGATGCGTTATCTGGGAGCATTTTTGTGCCCCCTTCAAGACAAGCCAAGTAAAGCGCAAGGGCACTACCTAACTTTTTTCAAAGTGGTCAGTAATTTTTCTGAAACCTCATCGAGTTGGTTTCCGATGTTCATGATTGTTACATAATTATACATTTACTAAAATTGTTTTACTGTGAGTATGTCATGTAAGGTTTAAGAAATCATAAACGTATTTTTAGAATTTTCTGCTATTGCGATTAGTAAATGTGAACTGTAGTGTTAGCTACACAGTAAAATCTGTTTTGTAGTTTAGTGAAGCGCATAGGCGTGATACTAATTCATTGATTAGCTGTACTTAACAAAATCAAATATTTATGCACATGTAAAAAGCTATCCCTCCTCATCCACTCCCATAAAAAGTCTTATAAACCACGCCCGTATTTGTATCGTAGCAAGTGATAAGTAGATAACTCTGACCCAAAACTTCAAGCATATTAAGACAAAAACGCATGCTAGCTTTATTTCCCACGTAATGGTTACTATCCAACTCTAAAATTTTTAGCTCTAACAAGCTCGACACAATATTCTCCCGTATATCCTCCCCCGCTAGTGGTTATTCCCCCATAAAACTCACGCACTTAGCTCGCCCCGTTCCACACTTAATATGCTGAAACAATGTTGTAGCATATATCCGATAATATCCATACAATGTTCAATGCATATTAGTATATAATCTACACCTATACAACCTTATCAATATGACGTATAGACTTGGAGTAGTTAATCCGTCTTACGATTATCTGTAGGACGTGCACTAGCTGTGGTCGCAGGCTGACTGATACAGCGATGACAGTAGCTCAATTCTCTACCACTATCGACTACCGACAACCGGCTAGCTATAGAGAAATATGATCAGCGCATTTCTGGTCATAGAAACAATCTTGGCAGTACATTTTAAATGTCAAATTCACGGTACTAGATGGTTCGAATTGTAGAGAATCGTGCTACAGGACATTTTAACTTTTTTAGTTCTTTGCAATGAACATTGAACAACAAAAATAAATACAAAGAAATTAGAAACATAGTAAGCATAATATAAAAATATAGTATTATGTAGTATTTATTATAGTAGATATTAAAACTAATACAAAAATTGTATTCAGGAATCGAAATCACGGCCTGATACAGTATTTCTGCAGTATAACAACACCCACAATCACTGAGCCTTAACGACCATTTATCATTGCGTCACTACCTTCCAACAACATCGTGTACGAAGCATTTTAGAAGAGGATTTTTTATTTATTTGTATCTCTATCTTAAATATCTCATTAGGATTTCTCCTCATGTTCTCTTTAAGAACTTAATGAACCACAAACGAACCACTAACGAATTATCTCAAATACTCTTGTATTTTTAGCGAGTAGTCGATTAAAATTTCACCCCAATTTTGTTCGTATCTAATTTGCCGCAGCGGTGTGTAAAAATAAGTTGGCAGCTCATCCTTCTTTAGGATACTGTGAGACTGCTAGCGGAAAGAGAGTAAGCTGTATTGAAATCTACTTATGTTTTACTTGTACATGCTTTTTTGCAGCATCAAATTAATAACTCAGAATTAAACTAAATTATAATTAAGTTAAACAAGTTAAAACTTAAGTTTACTTCTTTACATAAGGTATTCTTTTTTTCATGAGTTAAAAGTTAACTCATGAAAAAACTGCTGTCCAAAACAAAAATACTTAACGAAAATACAAGCATTGAAACATTGCTACATTGAAAATACGTGAGATATCTTATTAAGACCAGGTATACCTTTTTTTTATATCAATAGACCCATAACTTAGTCTTTGCGCTCTATTCTAAATCATAAACTTACTTTACATCTAATTACCCAAAGATACTTCACAAAAAACAAAAATGTACCACCAAAAATCCCATTTCAAACTAAAACAATTCGCACAACTTACACTAACAACCCAACCTTACGTTGCAGCTAGTTGCTAGTTCAGCGTAACCGGCTACACCCGGTTATACCCGGCAACGAGCCTATTACACCACTAAATACGTTGCTCTGTTTAAAAATTAACCGGCCCGGTTCAAAAGAACTGTAATGAAACGGGAGCGAGGCTATAGGAAATGGGTTTTTAAAACATGGTCTGTTTTACAACTAACTGAACTAGTTTGTTTTTTTTGCATTTTTGTACAATGATTGTTACTGTAGTTGGTAGTAATGTGTGCGACTCTTGATTATGAGGTCTCGGGTTTGATTCTAGAATTGACCAAATTATTCGCGTATTTTATTTTCGCTGGAATATTAGCAACTGTAGCCCAAAGTCTGGGTTCTAGATGTATTAAATAAGGGTTCAAAAGATTATTTTGTTTATTGAGCTTATACCGTACAAATTATGTTCTAGAAAGACGGTTACATATAGGTACTATTTGTAAATTCTTTACACTAATTGTAACCTACTTAACTACTGTGAACGACAACGGGTGCGTCAGCTAACTACAGCAAAATTGCATTCATCAGCATCTAGTGATAAAAATAAAATTGCAGCTCTTTCTATTTATGACACAACTCCTTTCCACACCCAAGCGAAACAAATCTTTAAAAAATTAGTCCGAAACCCTAAAAATATGTCAAGCACTGCTGAGACCGCGATCGTTAATGGGTAGCTTAACGTTGCCCGAGAGTGTACGAGAGGTGTACAAGTGTCGTAGAGCCCTCAGAGAGGGGCGATCAACCGATGGAAGCTGTCGTCAGCCACTCGGGAGAATCGAGAGCCTTTGACTGCATAACTGGAGCAAGATTGAGGGCTGTACTGGGTTTTTAATATCGACCTCAAGTGTACAAGCTAAGCTAAGCTAATAAAAGTGAACTAACATAAGCTTAAAATTTAGATCTCATTAAAAACTCATCCACACGTCTTAACCTTTTCTTTGAAGGTTAGTAATGTACAGTCGCAAGCATAGATATGTGTACACTGACATTTCCAAACTGATTTATAGTTATTAATTTGCTACAGTAGTACTACAATCACTGTTTAATCGCAACCCAGTTGAAAGAAGTAATTGTTTTTTTTCATTAAAATACATATTTTGAATGTTGACAAAGTTTTTAAATTGTATTTGAAGGTTCTGATCGTTTTCATCAATTTTACTATTTATAGAGGCAATTTAAGTACTGAAATTCTCAAAATTCTTCATACTACTTGAATTTCGACAACCTTTCTGTGTGTTTTTAATATTAATTTGAGCTATAATACGAAATTACTGCCACTATCTATGTTTTTAAGAGGGAATAAATAGAAAGCTCTCCTATGAGCGCTAACAACTATACATCTGCACATACTACCTTTTTCAAACGAGCAAGCAACGTCGCGTGCTCATCGCAACGGCCTTGACAACTTGACTTTTGAGACAGAACTAAATGTCGGGATCGGTAATATCAAAGGCTAAAACCATTAGAATATCATAATACTAATAATATGTTACATATACTCCGTCAATTGGATGGACATCCGAATAACGAGGATTGAATCGCTGTGGGATAAATTATAGGGCTTTTGAGGAGAACGTTAATTGATGATACAGTGTAATATGAGAAGACCTTGTCAATGTCTTTGTAGACGTTGAAATATCGCTCGCAGTGCCCGTATTAGAGCTATTTCGGGTATTTTTTTGAATAAGTTCTTGCGAGACAATTTGTAGGGTTTTTGAAACTAAGTAGTTTTAGAATAAAAATCTGTTTGAAAATCGGTGTGGTGAGTTCGAATCCCGCCCGGACAAATATTTGTGAGATGAGCTTGATTATCTTTCCTGGTTTCAAATGTGTCAATTTAAATATTTATTAAGAAGATAAGTAATAAAAATATCATTTATTTAGTTCAGCAGTTTCAATTATTTCATATAAATAACAAAATACCACATTAGAAAAAAAATACATTCCTATTCATAGAATGTCTACAGCTATTAGATATTATCTTAAAGATAATTTGATATACTTTGTTCTATTCATCTCCGCGCAACACAACCTCGGCCTAATTGTAACATTAACAAGATTGACAACTCATTATCTGTTTTTTATTAATAATAATAATGGTCACGTAATTGCTAGGTACGTTTGTTTGTGTGTACAATCAGCAAAATAAAATTCTGAACAGATTAGAGTTGACAAAATTTCTTACGCGCTTTTGCCAAACTAGTGTTTTAAATCTATATCTATACTAATATTATAAAGCTGAAGAGTTTGTTTGTTTGTTTGAACGCGCTAATCTCAGGAACTAAAAATTCTTTTACTGTTAGATAGCCCATTTATCGAGGAAGGCTATTGGCTATATATCATCACGCTACGACCATAAGGAGCGGAGTAGTAAAGAAAAATGTTACAAAAACGGGGAAAATTATGACCCATTCTCTCTTACGTGACGCAAGCGAAGTTGCGCGGGTCAGCTAGTATTAAATATTATACATAGATATCACAATGGAATCAGACGAAAAAATTGTTCACCGCTTAAATTGTGAACCAATTCTATTACCAATTAGAATATCACTACAATCATAAAAATACATGCGTAATTGTGGAAGTCACTAACACAATATACCTCTAATCTACGGTACAGTAATAAAAAAATCAGAATCTCGCGAATTTACGATATTGAGTTTGTTCGAATTATGTTGCTGACTGTACCTCAAGGTCCTTACCTAACGGTTACTAACATTACATTGTAATATTAGTAATGAAACTTGACAATCGCAAATTGATACAGCGTTATGTAAATTATAAAAAAGCACCTGTTATTTTTAACGTTATAGCTTTTTATTGCACAATGCTTTTGTAGTAAACCTTGAATGATGATTGTAATTATTTACAACAATTTAGAATATTTTGCATAGGAGTGTACTTATGCAAATGTTACAATTTTTGTAATTGATAATTCTATAGATTTGATGACTTCTTTGCCTAAGTGGCCCGAGCAACGCAATTATTGCTGTAATTTTCTCAGCTAATGCATTCTT
Source organism: Anticarsia gemmatalis (assembly GCF_050436995.1). NCBI lineage: Eukaryota > Metazoa > Arthropoda > Insecta > Lepidoptera > Erebidae > Anticarsia > Anticarsia gemmatalis. The sequence goes on from NC_134762.1 coordinate 10,297,256, forward strand.
TTGGCAAGTAATTGGATTTTCGTCATGTAACTAAGAAAATCCCATTATTAAGCGTGCCTTCCGAAAGACGGAGGAACTCGATATGTATAAGATGGCGACCCATACATAGAACAACTTCGGCAAGCGTGGCTTAACGTCAAAGATCTATCCGCCCGGCTGTTAACTAAGCCACGAGCTTCTAATACACACATAATACACCTTTATTAGTTTTTCAATTAACTAGTGTAGGTATACAGTTCAATTAACAAAGGGTCAAGGATTTTAGACAGGTGTACATTCTTCATGTTTTTCATTCAGTCATTACTTTAATTACTCAGCTAATACGAGTTAGGCAATCGTGAGTTTTAATTTATACGATCTCAGTTATTTGTTTATATGTACGTTTATACATAAATGTACTTTGTAAAAATGATGCATGCGAAACTGTTAACTAAATGTTTCATTGTAACGTATTTACGCAAAACATATTTAATGAAAATTTGTACATAGCCAATACGTAAACCAGATTAAGATTGAGAGTATTGAAAAATGCCGGGCGGTTATCACTTTGAAGAATAAATATATGAAAAGGCCTAAAAGCAAAGGCGAAGCCAGGAAACACACTTCACATTTTATGTATATTAAAAGTAAATTAATTAATATAATTGCAAACGATTAATTAAACGGAACTTTATATCTTATCATAATTAGGTATAATTAAAGGGATTTCTTGAAAGACTTCCTTATGATACCTAAGTCTAAGAACGGCTTTAAAGTAGAGAAGTTTTACCAGACTAGTCATACCGTTTCAGAGCTAATTGAACTTCAAAATAATGCAAAGATTGAAAAAGTTTCTGTTTGAAGATGAATCCATTATGTAAGTAAAAATCTACAAATAAAAAAACTACTATTCAGATTTTAGATCCGATAACAACTCCAGATATAAGCATCGTCACAGATTCGAACCTAAATCCTCTCTATTTGAAAGTCCGATACCTAAGCCAAGCGAATACTGGGCATTATCTATTCTTTTGTTTCAACTTTCAGTGGTATCAATAAACCTACGGACACGATATACATGACGTTACTTCGAAATCATTTGCTACTCCTAGCTTGCTGGCCAGGTGAAGAGCTTGGAGAAAAAGTAACTCATTTCAAACGATACTGGCCTTATGCGATGTTATCTCTCTGTTGCATTTACTTCTTCGGAGGCGTTGTGTACTTGATCTTGTATAAACATGAGTTGGCTTTTTACGAAATAAGTCATGCATACATTTGTGTGTTCATGGCTCTTGTATGTGTGGTAAGAATTGTGATGATTTTTGTTACAATTGATTTTAAAATAGCTGATCTATTAACCCAACATGAGAGTTATGCGTGGTAAATCCAAAACCAAAGAGTTTCTTGTCTTTAATTTCAAGCATCAGAAGCATCGTCGTGCTTAGTAATTTTATTTTTTTATGCACATAACAATATTGAAACAATCATGTTTATAACCTTATCTATGACACAATAGAGGCCATTAAAAATCATTATAAAACTCAGTTTTAACAATTTCTGATTTCTTCAGACAAGACTCATATTTTGTGCTCTTTCGAAGAAGTACAACGAAGTCGTGTCGCAGTTTGTGAAAGAAATCCATTTGTTTTATTATAAAGATAACTCAGAAAGCGCAATGGAGGTATGATACGTTTAATTTTTAACATTATTTTATCGATACATGACTGACACTGCATCTTCCTCGAATACATACATAATTATATAGTTTGACTTTGATCCTAGATGGCGTACGTTAGATACCCAAGCCTTCCTAATGAATTAGACTGCCATATACAAATAGATTCTCCATTTTTGTCATCAACATCAAGAGCATTCGTACATTTTATCTATTGAATTTATTACACTTTTCCAGACTTATAAGAAAGTACACAAATTGTCACATCTATACGCAGTATTCTTACTTGGTCAAATGACAGTTGGTCTGATATTCTTCAACATGATCCCCATATTCAACAACTATGCTGATGGAAAATTTAAAGACAAGCAAAACGTAAACGTAACTTTCGAACACGCCATCAATCTTTACTTACCCTTCGATGCTTATACTAATTTCAATGGGTATATTTTCTTCAATATTTGCAATTGGTGAGTTTTTAATTAAACTTTTATTGTGAATCATATGTATTTAACGCCGACATAGGAGCGGACCAAGAATAGATCCTTGAGTGAAGCGCTTAAGCTTCACGTTTCATTAATATATGTACTATAAACTAATATTACAAACGAAAGTTTATAAGTGTAGATATTACTATATTTGTAACTCTTTTACGAACGAAAAACTTCTGAATGAATTTCGTGAATTCAATTACATACTTAAATAATATCACGCCTTTTTTCAAAGAGATAGACCACTGCCGTTCTTTGGTAGATACCAAAGAACGGCAGTGGCCACTTGCTATGATCCTTAGAAACTTCGCTTGCCTCATTCAAACCATACATCCTGATTCCTGTCATATTGGATCGCTGGTTAGGAGTACTACGCACCTGACCTTTTAAATTAATTAATTTTTAACTTATTTCTTCATTGTTATCTCCAGGGTTTGCTGCTACATTTGCTCATCTTGGTTCTGTTTCATCGACCTCATATTGTCAATAACAATCTTTCACATCTGTGGCCACTTCAACATTTTACTTGACGAGTTAGCATCATTCCCTTTACCTACTAATTCTTCTAAAATATCAGTCGTATTGGCTGATAGAACGGAGACCATTGAAACCAGGATGTATTCTGATGAAGAATTGAAACTAGTTTCAAAGAAACTCAAGGAATGTATTGAGTATCATCGTTTTATTACTGTGTAAGTTTATAAGTAGCTATACTCTAGGTCTTGTGATTTGTATTAATCATGTTGTCATGTTGGATTGTTAATGTTTTTGAAGAAAACAGTTTCTAGTAACATATTTACCTTTTCAAGGGCGTAGGAGATGAAAAGTATAAAATAAAACTACTGAAATATTTTACAGATATACCAATAAAGTCTCGGATGCATTTGGACCGGTACTATTGTCGTATTATATGTTTCATCAAGTAAGCCTATGTCTATTGTTGCTACAATGCTCTCAAATGGTTAGTGGAATTGCAGTAATTTTACATTTCACTGCTAGAATTTGTATTACTAAATGTATTATTACACCTTTTGATATTTATGTTAAATTTATTATTTGGACAGTTACTTCATTAGATTTCTATGTCTTTATGACGTTCTGATTCCAGACAACTAAGGCATTGATATGTTACGGACCTTTGACCTTTGTATTATTTCAAGAATTGATTCAACTGTCGGTCATTATTGAGTTGATTGGAACTATGGTAAGATAAATGACTGAACTATTTCAATAACAAAATGAATAATCAATTGATAAATCATAATAAAGATGACGAATTTTCAGAGCGAGAAACTAATTGATTCTGTGTACTGGGTTCCATGGGAGTACATGGATGTAAGCAACAAAAAGACGGTCGCGATATATCTGTTAAATGTCCAAAAAGTAATACGAATTAAGGCTTTAGGTATGGCTGAAGTAGGTGTCACTACCATGGCTTCGGTACGTATTCATAAGGCCTAAGTAATAGCACATGTTTCAAGAATAAATTTTGACAAAAACCTCAAATAAATATGTGAATATTATTTCTAGAATACTTCAATGCTAGGATCTTATTTCATAGGAAATCTAATGATTAAAATATTTTAACTTTTCAGATTCTCAAAACGTCTTTATCTTATTTTGCGTTCCTTCGCAGTGTCGAATAAATTTTCTGAACAGAATATATTTTTTACTACTCTACGACTATAATATCTAAACACCGTTTCGACTTAAAAACACGAACTTTTGTTATTAGACAAAAAGTATTTGATTCGCACTTCACATATTATTGATCAACGCAAGCAGCTTTTCCTTTAATCAAAGCTTAATAATTAAAAATAGGAGCAAAAACTATTGTAGTATTTATTTGTATGACCTTATCACATTTACATTTAGAAATAATCGAAGGAAACTTAACAAGAAACCGAAAAATCTCTTCAAAATCCAAGGAAAGAGTGCTTAGGAAGCAAGGTGGCTCTATAAGGTAAACACCTTAGGCAACTGCCTACCAGTCAAATCAGCTACTCTTTATGAAATGTCACAAAAACATTTTAGTATAGAAATACAACGTACTGACGTCACTATGTCATATTTTCGTCAATATCAAATTAGTGTCTAATAAAATGTTTCAATCTGTAATAATTTCAATTTCAACATTATTTAACGAAAAAAGCCTAGTCTAAGCATTTTAGATAAACCTTTTACAAGTACGAGCTTAATTATTTGACGTTAACCCAGTCAACTACACAATCCTTGGTAAAACCATTGCCTTACAAATCAATGGAAGTTGGAAATACTTAGACTGTTACAAATATTTTTGTGATGAGTATCTGTCCTGTGCCTGGTTGTAAATGTATTTAAACAAGTATGTACTTAGAGGTATGTAAGTATGTTTATCAGTTGTCTGGTTACCATAGTATTTAGTTTAGCTTGGAATCAGTTTAGATATTTATTATTAATAATAATAGTCAAGTAATTGCTAGCTTTGTTATTTTTGCCTTTAATGTACCTACATTATGTGTAGTTAGTTGTCCCGTATTTTTACTTCACTGTCCCGGAATTACCGGAATTAAAAAATGTTAGTTTTTACGAAGTCACTTTACGTCGGCGTTTTATTTTGTTCTTTCCTAGTTAATGTAGTGTCGGATAGGACACCAAAACTCCGATTCCGTTCGTGGCCTCAGAAATGTCCAGGAAATGGTAATGGATCTGGATCTGGCAACCCTGGTAGCAATAAAAAATAGCTACCATACTTGGCGACTTTTATACTTATAGGATAACTCTAATAATAATACATTTATTGAGGGCATGCAAAATCCCCAACCCGCACTTAGCCAGCGTGGTGGACTCAAGGCCTAACCCCTCCCTAATTACGAGAGGAGACCCTTGCCCAGCAGTGGGAAAGTAACGGGTTAAATTTATTTATATATTTAGGATAACTCTCTTGAAAAAAATTTTTTCAAAGTTTTTATTCGAGTCAGGATCAAAGCCGTATAATAAAACACACATATTACTATATTAGTTTTTCAATTAACTAGAGTGTAGGCATACAGTTCAATTAACAAAGGGTCAAGGATTTTAGACAGGTGTACATTCTTCATGTTTTTCATTCAGTCGTTAGTTTAATTACTCAGCTAATACGTGTTAGGCAATCGTGAATTTTAATTAAGATGGTCATATTTACTTATTTATTTGATTAATTTGTTTGTCTTTCGTGACGTTCTATATTATATTCATTTAAAATTACGACGCACTTAACGCGGAAATTTAGAATGTATAGATGTTAATCTCAAACCTTTTTACGCAAAGAATGCTAATTGTATCGAGTTCAAATTCTGTACGCAGATAATTTATAACCTGTATCATAAAAAAGAGTATTGAATTGTGCCAATCGGTTATCAGTTTGCAGAAAATTTATATATTGAGTCAGACTTAAAACAAAAGCAAAGTCAGGAAACGAGTGCACATTTTATACCGAAGGCAAATTATTATAATAATAGCAAACGATTAATCACAATTAAAAGCCATATTATATTTTATTATAATTAGGTTTAATTAAAGGGATTTCTTGAAAGACTTTCTTCTAATAACTAAGTATTAGAACGGCTTAGTTCAAAAGCTAATCGTACCGTTTCAGATCTAATTGAACTTCAAAATGTTGCAAAGATTGAAAAAGTTTCTGTTTGAAGATGAATCTATCATGTAAGTAAAAAAATTACCGACCATAGCCAAAACTTTTATTTCGATTCGGTACCTGATAAGATTTTGTTACTGCGCGTATTCCCTATAATATTTTGGCCAGCTATTATGGCCTATATAGCCTTCAGAATCTGAATCTTTGTAAGACGCCATTAACCAAAACTAAAAAAATATTTAAGTCTAGACTACACAGTACTATTAGACACATAGACAATAAAAAACGAATCTACGCCCTTTCGATTTTAAATTGTTACCTTAGTCAGAAGCATATAAGAAAATTTATTTTCAGCGGTATCAATAAACCTACGGACACAATATACATGACGTTAATCATTTGCTACTCCTAGCTTGCTGGCCAGGTGAAGAGCTTGGTGAAAAAGTAACCCAGTTTAAAAGATACTGGCCTTATGGGATGCTGACTCTCTGCTCTTTTTACTTCTTCGGAGGTGTGGTGTACTTGATCTTGTACAGCCATGAGTTGGCTTTTTACGAAATAAGTCATGCGTACATTTGTGTGTTCATGGCTCTTGTATGTGTGGTGAGTAACACTATTGCAGTTTAGCTGGTATCATACATTTTTGGAATTTGTGGTAAAATTACGGGTAACGTTTACCCCGTAATTTTACCCGTATTTTCTAAAATTATTTTTTTATTTTATTGATTGACTGATTTAAGGTTAATTTGCATCAATTGTGTATGAAAAATATATGAAATACATTTAAAAATTAAATAATAATATAATACTTATCCTATTCTTTATCTTTCTATAGACTCGACTCATATTCTGTGCTCTTTCAAAGAAGTACAACGAAGTTGTGTCTCAGTTTGTGAAAGAAATCCACTTGTTTTATTACAAAGATAAGTCTGAAAGTGCTATGGAGGTAAGACAAAACACTCTGTAGTAAGTTGTCCAAGTACTAAGTTTACAGTTCTTTTTCGTTACCATAGAATGTGTTGTAAAGCTTTGCGCTTTACTTAACGTACTTATAATATCTAAATCAACTATAAGTCTTCGTTATAGTCGTCAAAATTGTCCAGACATTGACAGAATTTACTATTTTCCAGACTTATAAGAAAGTACACAAACTGTCACATCTATACGCAGTATTCTTACTTGGTCAAATGACAGTCGGTCTGATATTCTTCAACATGATACCCGTAGTCAACAACTATGCTGATGGAAAATTTAAAGACAAGCACAACTTAAATGGCACTTACGAACACGCCATTAATCTTTATCTACCATTCGATGCCTATACTAATTTCAGCGGATATATTTTCTTTAATATTTGCAATTGGTAAGTTTTGAACTAAGCTTAAACTGTGATTTATGATTAGTATTGAAGGTGGATATAGGAGGGGACCTAGAATAGATCCTTGAGTGAAGCGGTTAAGTTTCGCGTGTCATTATTTATATTAAGCTGTAATAAGTGCGAAAGTTTGTAAGTACGAATGGATGCACATAATGATATTACTCTTTTACGGCAAAACTTCTTGGCGGCTTTTAATGAAATTTGGTTCACTGATAGCTTAGTACCTGGGTTAACACATTGGAAGCAGCAAGTACAAAATAATAGCTTGGCTACAAAGATAAACCAAAGCTTTACTACGTTAAACAACTTGTAATATTTGACTGTGATTCTTGTTTAAAACGCGTAACTAATAGAACAATTACAAATTTATCTAAACGGACTTAAATTTATAACTTATTTCATCATTTCTATCCCCAGGCTTTGCTCCTACATCTGCTCATCCTGGTTCTGTTTCATCGACCTCATATTGTCAATAACAATCTTCCACATCTGTGGCCACTTCAACATTTTACTTGACGAGTTAGCATCATTCCCTTTACCTTCTAAGGCTTCTGAAATATCAGTAGTATTGGCTGATAGAACGGCTACTATTGAAACCAGGATGTATTCTGACGATGAATTGAAATTAGTCTCAAAGAAGCTTAAGGAATGTATTGAGTATCATCGTTTTATTACTGTGTAAGTTTTGAATGTCATATACTTTAAATTTATGATTTAATTTAAATGTGCTTTCCTCAGTAGGTAAGCGGTAACACAGTAACTTGAAACGTCATCGTTGACTATTGGCAAGTGCAGATAGATTTTTTTATTTATACAATTTTATTTCGGGTAGAGTTCATTTTGATAGTGTACGCACAAATGGGAAAACTTAAACACAATTTTTAATTATTTTATATTTCTTTTGCTTTAAACTCAAGACAGTTCTATCAAATCTTTGCGATATTTCACAGATATACCAACAAAGTCTCGGATGCTTTTGGACCTGTATTACTATCGTATTATATGTTTCATCAAGTGAGCCTATGTCTGTTGTTGCTACAATGCTCTCAAATGGTTAGTGGAATTGCAATCGTATATTATTATGTCATAGCTAGACATTATATTATCTTCTATTTGAAGTACTATGTCAATTTTACGGCTGTAGCGTTATATTACATCTTTTTAGTATTCACTTAAACGTCAGAAGTTGTTATTTGTTTAGTAGTTCCAGTAGTTTTCTGAGTCATTATGATATTCTGTTTTCAGACGACAAAAGCATTGATATGTTACGGGCCCTTGACCTTTGTATTATTTCAAGAATTGATTCAATTGTCTGTCATTATTGAGTTGATTGGGACTATGGTAAGATGAATAGACTTACTATTTAAATACTTTATTTTTTACTAATGAACTCAACCAAAATTATAATAATAATTATATTAAAGGTGGTGATCAATTTTCAGAGCGAGAAGCTAATTGATTCAGTATACTGGGTACCATGGGAGTACATGGACGTAAGCAACAAAAAGACGGTCGCGATATATCTGTTGAATGTCCAAAAAGTAATACGAATTAAGGCCTTAGGTATGGCTGAAGTTGGTGTCACTACTATGGCTTCGGTACGTATTCATGGAGCCTAAGTAATAGCAGTTGTATTAAGAATTAATTTGCACATTATTTTTAGATTACTTCAATGTTACTGATCTTGTTCCTAAGGAAATATAATTCTGTAATAATATTTATACTATTTATTTTTCAGATTATCAAAACATCTTTATCTTATTTCGCGTTCCTTCGCAGTGTCGAGTAAATTTTCTCAAAATAATTATTCTGATAACTTGGCAACTATACCAAAACTGTTTCTTTACTTAAGACTTAGAAGCACCAATATTAAATATTTGTCAAAGGTGGCAATGATTTCTTATTGATTTGCACTTCGCATGTTTATTGATCAACGCAAACAACTTTACAAGCGTAACAATTAAAATTACTAACAAATACTATTGTAGTATTTATTTCTACGACCTTATCACATTTAAATCTAGAAAGAATCGAAGGAAATTTAACAAGAAACCGAAAATCCCCTTCAGAATCCAACAAAACAGTGCTTAGGAAGCAAGGTGGCTCAATTCTTGGTAGAACCATTGTATTACAAATCAATGGAAGCAGGAAATACTTAGACTGTTATAAGAACAGCCTACATCATAATTGGTGTATTTTTTTAGTGTGAACTTTCTTTAAACGCTTTATTGCAGTTTATAAATGTATAAGAGCGTGGAAACATACATTGTATTCCGGTGGAATTGAACTTGTGTGTTTCTTTTAATGATTGTTCGCTTGCCACGTTTCCTATGAAAGCTGAGAAATTTAAGAGATACGCTATTATTTACTATGTTGATTCTAAAGTGTGAAACTTTACGGAACATGCGAAATCTGTTGTCAAAATATGTGATTAAACATTGAAGATTTATCTGTCTAAAACTACTGAAGTAATACTAATTCTAAACGACAATAGTTTGAATAAAGACGTAGGTGATATTAGAAAATCCATACTTCTTCTTTTTATTTGTTTTGACCTCATGCAATATTGAGTAGAGTCAAAACAACATGTCTTAGTTCTCAAAAACACGCTGTTTTCGACTTAGCCGGTCGAAACATAGTTCAAAAAACTTGTAAGCAAGCGAGTTAACGGTTTAGGAATAAACATCAATCGTATTCACCATAATAATTATGAAGTTTAACGTCAAGGCTATAATTTAGCGAAATCTGATATGATTTGTCTTTATTCGTCACATAATTATTACACAACGGATCGGTTTTCTTTAATTTTCCCCACCTACTTTTGAAACAGAGCTGAACTTTTTCTAATCGACATGCCCTAAAAGATCGCAATGATACCTTTTATTTGATGCCGCAATCGTGTTCGTAGCGACACAAATTGAATTAAACCTTAACCAACGAGGTTTACTTTTGTTTCATTTTCATTCTTCTAGTTAAGAATTAAAATAAAATGCTGTTGCTATGAATACTATAGGTGAGAAAGATAGCTTATTATAGCTTAATTCTGAGTTACCTAGTTGAAGTTAATTTATATTCAAGAACTTGGCTCCTATTTTGGTCAGTTTTGGTCGATGAAGTCAACGAGTATTTTAAAATTTTGACTTTACCTTTTTACGGGATTCACACTCCACAACTGCTTTTATATCTCGATTTGTACCAAAATAAAAATATGGAGACGTATCTTCAGATTCTTTACCTGAGAGGTCATACTCTTCATTAAAGTCTCAAGGTAACTCTTAATCTAATCTTTAATCGAATTCTTTTCAAAACTTCTGAATGTCAAGAACGAAAACCTAGATCAGAATACAAATAAAATTATGTAAGAACATTTTAGATTTGTATATGTTACTGTAAAAGCCCGACCTGTGGTAAATCCTAAGATTTTCCGGTAAAACCTAAGATTTACCAACTCTCAATGGTAAAAGTCCGAACAAGCCAGAGTTTAAAAACTATGTTACGATATATAAAAAAATCCTCCTTCATAACTATGTTTATAACTATTTCACGGTATAATTATATACTGTGACATAGTTATAAAGAAGGAGTTTTGGGCATAGCGACATGGGTAGGTTAGGTTAGAAGGCTAAGGTGGGAGCGAGCGAAGCGAAGCTCCCACCTTAGCCTTCGTGGTTATTTTTTTTTAACCACCCAGAAGGAGGAGCCCCGCGAAGCGGGGCTCCGGCGACATCTCGACATCATCAAGTGAGTATAGGTAAAAATTCGAAATAAAATAATTGTTCGGACTTTTACCATTGCGAGTTGGTAAATCTTAGGTTATACCGGAAAATCTTAGGATTTACCATCGTTCGGGCTTTTACAGTAACATATTATACATGACTCGTATGACGGTATGACATCAGGTATTACAACATACGATGTATGTAATAATTACTAAAATATTCCATAAACGCCGGACGGAGTGACGGCAAATTGACCATTTTAGTTGATTTATCTCAAATGCTTGAGACAAGTCACGTTGAGAATGATAATGATAGTAATCATAGATATCTTGAAATTAATGTGCTTTATAAAAAACATATTAACTTTTAACGTAAACATGAGCTTAGGATTTGAAGTTTGTGAACATCGTGATTAATGAAAACATAATTCTTCCTAGTGTTAATTATGCATGTATTGCAATTATCATTAGTTAAGCCGATGTCCGACCATTTATCATAATATATTGTATGTCGTCTAACAATGTCGATTTTAAAAGGGACTAAAGACCACTAAATAATACAAAGAGTCCTTAAACTGTAGCAATATTCGTGTTAATGATCAAAAATATTTGCACTAACAACTGCTTCCAAACTGATTATATAACCGTAGATCTGATTGATGTATAATGATTTGTCAAAAAATATGCAAGTGACTACTTAATGTATTTCAGTCTAAAAACGATTTGAACAAGTTTGAAGAGCCCGTCGTCAAAAGCAATTGAAAAATCATTTAAAATAGCGATATCATGTCGTCAGCGCTCCGGTGTCCTACTTCAAACCGACACGTATCTTAGAAATTATTGAGTGTTTTCTTCACACGTCCATCTCGTGACAACTGATCATTTTGTATAATGCACCACATACTTTGATACAGAAATCACGTAGTATTCAAATGTAAGGTGTTTCGCGTGTCGATGTACCTTTTATAGAAAGTTGAATATTTTGAATATTTTCTATTGGTCAGACAGGACGAAGTTATGAAAGTTATGTATTGATATGCAACTATTTGGGCAATATATTTTACCGTCAAAAGGTAAGATACCATACAACGACAAGGATACAAATGGACTTAAAGTTACAGACTACTACAAACATCACAGTAATGTTATGGAACATTATGACAATGAATTCGTCATACTCTCGAATGGACTGAAACATACAAACGTCTTTGAATCGCCGTTCATTTAGAAGCGCAATTCACCTTAGTTTTTTTCACTTATATAGTAATGAGTTAAACTACAATCTCTACTTAGAAATACATCATTAACTACTACTCTACTTAGAAATACTGTTAGAAATAATTTGTTATTACTTATCTTATTACCGCACTACATAATCACACAAACAAAAAACATTATTGTTGATTGTTTCTTATTCAATACCAATTCTACCAACGATAATATCGTTATTGCACAAATACTATCAAAATCATTGTTTACGTAACGACCATCAGTTGACAAAGCATGGTTTATACTTTCACTGCCAGGTGTCCGAGTTTCTACCGCTAAGTGCCTCGAACAAGTAGAACTTCAGAAGCCTACGGTGTTAAAATATTTGTGTACTTTGAAATTGCTAGAAATTTGTATGTTTATTGTGTTTGGCGTTAAATATGTTTTTAGGATAAGGTTACGATATATGGATAAAATGTATACTCTGGATTTAATTAATATAGGTATTCAGTATGTAGCTTAGAGATTAGCAACACTTAAACCAGTTAACTGGTATGACAATTTTTTGTATGTTATTTGAACCCACAGTATCTCTACTATTAGACCTTTTTGACTTGAATAAATAAATATCATTGTACGGTCAATTGATTCCAAACTAATTATAGATTGTACTATAGTAACTTACCTGACGCGTCGCCATAATATTTACCGACATTTGTACTGTACTTTGGTGTGGCTCCAGTATTGTACCCTGTAGAAGACTATCTTAGAAATTGAAACTGAACTCTCTAAACTCAAGTTATGTATTTTTTTTATTGAAGAATGATTTGAAATTGAAAAATTGATAGTCATAATCACATCCACTTTTCTCTCAAATATGATTAACAAACTAATGAAATATCTATGCAAATGACTTTCGCTAGTTGATACACTCAAATGCTCAATCAAAAACGTTCACAGTTAGAAAACTAGTCAATATAGTAAAAATTAAAATTGGCAATATTTTATTTCTCATTGAAGTGCTTCAAGTTATTCTTACAACCAGTTTATTGTTTAGTTATAAACTAGAAGCAATTAAATGCTTTCACTTTTGCTCAAAAGAAATTTATTGTATTTACGTCATAATCCAATGTTTATGTATTCGATTGTATTGGTTATGTCACCTCAATTAAGAGACAGATCAATTTTAAAAATAATTTGGTTATAATCTAACTGGTTTATTTTAGCATGTTATTAATTAACTCGCAAAAAACTTCCGGTTTTACTTAATTTAGTCTCATTTAGTTTCCGTATTCGACTGCCTGGTATAAATTTAGGCAAAGTAATTAAGCCTATCTACATCTGTATATGCTTTCGTTATTTATAACACTGCCATGTTGTTTGTGTAACTACTCTAAAAACTAGACAAAATGATTAATGATATGCGTGAAGATACACGTCTAGACATTTTTTCGCTATACAGTACAAAAGAACAATGGCAAAATCTCATACATCAAAATCACTAATTTTAAAATGTTGCGTCTTCAAATAAAACAAATGCTATAATATGCAGCATTAATTCCTGATTCTAAATATATAAATATTTCCATTAGGCGCGCCGGAGATCCTAAGTAATTTGAGTTTATATTTTTATAGGTTATGTCATCATCACATTATTAAAATGTTAATATTTTTGTCAAATATTGTTTGAATGTTAATTTATTCATAATATCACCCCTGCTATTCTCCGACGGGGCAGGCGAAGGCGAACATTGACGTATCGCCAATCATCTATTGTACTATATTACTATAGTCATCATAGTGAAGTTGACTGCCTCAACCTTTCGAGCAGGTATAGCCCCAAAACCAATATGTACCCAGAGGTATCAGGGTATCAGCGGAAGCTATTCTATGTTACAATTCACGCACAAAATTCGAGTCAGTCTGACACGACTTCCCATACTTGAAGAAGTATTAAACCAGTTCACAAAATCCAAAAAGCAAGGGAAACGTCCATGATGAATCAGTGGAAGTCATGTAGATGTAATCCAAATCGAAATCCGTTAGAGATGCAGGGTTGACAAATAGAGCAGAAATCCTCAGTAAGTCCGAGTTGTTTGAAAATAGGTACGAAAAAGCAATAATAATCGCAAAACACAACAACACGTCAATGCCGAAAATCACCAAACGTCAACGACAAACAATCAAATCGAACCGAAGTAGACAATATAGTTGCCATACTTTAAAAAGATAATACTACTAAAATATCTCTGTTGACTGTAAATAGGTATATCTTTGTATGAGCAAAATAAATGAGAAGTTTTTAGTTTATTAGTCACTGTTTTTAATAACTTGTCATAACAATATATTTCACGTTGAAGACTATTTAGCTATTTAAACAATTAAATAGACAAAGACAACATAATATTATGTATATCTACTCATTAAACAACAAAGTACCGAATGGCAACATTTTTTTATCTAATGGAAATGGAGAATCGTTTTTAGATAGCCAGTTTATTACTTTTTGTTTAATCTATTAAATGTCGCCATCAGAAGTAAAAATGATATTCCTGAAATTCATACGATAATTATTAAAGTACATTGGTAATAATCAGATTCGAAGACGCTCAAAAAATATAAGTGATTTTTTTGCCATTGTTCTTTACCGCTTCAAATTAAAGCACTTGTAGTATTTACATCTTTTTTTCATTAGCGCGATAGTCTGCCGCTATCGACTGTCAACAACCGGATAGCAATCAAGCTTTTTTTTGAAAATCTGATCAGCGCCTCTAGCGGACGCTGTAGGAACCATTTTTGCAACACATTTCAAATGTTTAACTCTCGGTATTCGATAATAACGACTGTAGAGAATCGCACTAGGTACAGTAAAAAATTCATTTGAAGAAACATTACATATTAAAAGTGGTCCAACATTCTTTAACACACTGTCTTCGTCAAATCCTTTCAACTGTCTAAAACACTAGCAAAATTTTGCACGAACAATAAAATATCACATTCCAAATTAATTGTAAATTTCTCACAGCAATTACGAGATAGTATCGTAACATGTTACCTAATATTTTCGTTTGTATACAATAGTTTCACTGAGTGAGCTAAACAATTCATCTTAGTGTTAAGCCACCGTAACGTGAATTGAGTTATTGAGTATTGTATTGGACGAGACAGTGTAATGTGTATCAGCATTTACAACCGCGCAAAGATAGTTGTTTTTTGTTATACATTAATCAATTGTTTTTATTTTTACACATTCATTTCTTTCTTGTTTAATTCATATATCAGAAACTATGATTTATTTTGTTTACTTTGCGGAACTGGATTGAACGTAATATATAGCCCGAATATCCTTGCTTAGCTTTTAAATTTCACCGGTAGTATTATAAACCTCTGTTACAGAAGGTAAATTTTATAAATTTATTACTTTACATAAAATAGATAGTCAATCTTCCATTACTGGGTATTCTGCATAAGGGAACTCAATTTCAAAAAATATATATTCTTGTTGCTATGGAAAAGATACGACACTAAAAAAATCTCTCCAAGCCACTAAAAACTTTAAAGTAATTATAGAAAGTAAAACTTAACTATATTGTTGATTGTTACTCTCAAACTACTTTAAACTAAAAATAGCAACAGACAATAATTGCCATCAAGCTACCGAATAGAGGCCAAAGCAAATCGTTTAGAGCATAAAGAATTCATTAGAAAATCGCAATTCTTACAGATATTTGTACAGTCACGAGTAAAAATACACTACCATATTTTTATTCGCACTTTATTGTATGATAATATCAGTTTAATTGTTACTATAAGTTTTCAACAAATACGCAGTGATTGTTAAACTACTTTTAAGTTATCAGGCTTTTAAGGTATAAGGCACTAAGGCACTAAGGTATAATTGCACACACCGTTGGTGCGGTCGTCCTAAAGACGGGTGACTGCTAAGCGGCATTTAAACTAAGCGTCTCTGTACTTTGGAGCGTAAAACGTCGGGCCCCTGGTGTCTACTAAGATGAGTCGTTAAGCCATGTCAACAAAGGCTTTTTGGCTTTTGAAGAACTATGGCACTAGGTTGACCACTAATCATTCGGCATAGTAACGAAAGTTATTAGGCAGTAGTAATTTTACTACCTTCATTGATATTTAGTGTATACTTATTTTTGCTTTCAACTGTACTTAGGGAAAGTGTTTTTTTAAGTTACGCTTTGACAAATGATATTTGCAGTTTTGTAATCGGGTAATGATGATTGAGTCGTCTTCATCATAAGGACGGGCAATTTATTGCGGTGAACATTGTCGTGCAATAAATCTTTCGCAAATAACTTAGGTAATTTTAGGTTCTAAGCTCTGAAGAGCGGTTAAGTGGTGTTAATTTGATTATCTTTAGCGTTTAAATTGAGACAATTATTGTTATTTGTTAATTTCTATTTAAGTCTATCATTAGTTAGATTTATTTAATTGGAAAATAATCATCAATGGCGTATTAGCCACATAACAGTTCCCATTCCTGTAGGATATTCGGGTTAAAAACTATTCCTAGTCCCTATATTGTGCTATCTTTGTACAAAATTTAATCCAAATCGGTTCATTGGTTTAGACAAAAAGACAGATGTACAAAACCTCTTCGGCTTTTATAATATTAGTAGAGATATAATCGGCAGTATTTTTAAATACTAGTCTCTGGATTTATAGTTTATTCAATCAGAGTCTTTACAGTAGTTCTTCTGCTTCAATAAATCCTAAACTAAAATCTAAAAATAAAATTAGAACCTATAGTCTATAACAAATTCTAGACTCGTCCATGCAAATCCTGTCTGATCTGATTATCTAGATTTACCGTATCAACGAATACGTGTAGACGTTTATGCGTGAGCTGACTTAAGAAAGTGCACTGACTATGAACTTGAAGGGAGAAGGTCAAGGTGAATAAATTTCTAAGTGCAATTGTGCAGGTTTGCTACTTTATTATTATGACGTCACAAGTTGCTATATATTGAAAATTGAACGCAGGAATTAAACTGTTGTCGTCGGCAAATAATTTTGTTATGACGTGTAAAGTTTTTAATGTGTTTTGAAAATGTGAGGAGTTAAGTACGTACATACAGTGTTAACATAGTATCACGCCTGTTACACTACTATTCTATTCTATCGTATGGTTAGTGGTCAACCTGGTGTCAAGTTGTTCAAGCCACCCGAAAGGCCTTTGTCGTGGCTTCACGACTGCTATCTTAATTGACAACAACCGGGACCGACTTTTTACGTGCCCTCCGAAGCACGGTGCAAATACCACTATGCGGTCACCCATCTATAGAATGACCGCGCCAACAGTTGCTTAACCCACAAATCGTTTACCAACCGGTAAGCATCACTGGATATGAACGCGTTATACTCAATGGTGTAGTTAGTGAAGAGTTATTTAAGTTGCGAATACATTTTGAATTTGTGATTGATGACTTAAACAAAACGTACAATTCTGATATATTAATATTAATGTAATTAGACTCGTACCGACACCTTTCTAACAGTTACATAAATTTGAACTTAAAATATATTCATAGAATTTCATTAATATTGTATAACACATTTAGTTCACAGCTTCAAGCGATTTTGTCTGACTTTGTTGCTAGTCATGAATTTACAGCAAATTTATACATAGAGGTACATACATTATGTATTATGCCACCTGTTGTATCCAGAAGATGTAGGCAGGGGTGTATTAAACACACCCGTATCTCGCCGAAAACAGTGTTAGTCTCACATAATAGGGGACGAGTCTATTCTTATATACTGGGCATGTTTCAAACTGGGAACCGGACGGTTATTAAGAATAATCTAATATGAATTAGAAAAAGACAAAAAGTACCTTCTCTGTTCGACATAGGAATTGAACCCGAGACCTCGTGGTCTGCAATCAGATACACAACCGAACGCCACAGGGTCGATTCAACAAATTCCTAGCGGTAAAACGTCTCATAAAATTTTCTGTTTTTTCCAAGTTAAATGTGTTATATGGCTTTCTCGTATATCTTAGGTATATAAAATATTATGTGCCGTACTTTCACTTTAGTCTAGATTTAGAGACATCAACTGAATATTATGTAAATTTGTAAATGTGTGGATTCACGGTTGGTATGCTGTGACTAATGCGTTTAGTTTAACTTGTTGCTAAATAATTTGAATGTTTTTTTGTATGTCTAGCCAGAAGAGTAGAAAGATAAATATCTCTTCGCTAATGCTGGTTAATATATGTATTATTGATGCCATAACATGACGTTAAACAATTGTGTAGCAGATGAACATGTAGAAAGCAATACCATGAACGAATAAGTAAGCATAATAAATATGCTGAGTTTTTGATAACTGGTGAATCATTTTTTTATACTTCAATAGGTTTAAACAATGAACTCATTTTGAATGAAAAGGGATACACTTGTAATATTATTTCAATAATCTACTACATAGAAGTGATTTCACTTTATTCCAGCAACGCATTTATCTACTTGCTATTTTTATACAGCGGTAATGAATACGGTGACAGGCGTCTGATGTTCTTAAAATCCTGATTTACGAGGTGTGACAAGTAAAATAGCGGTTATAACAGGGTTTTCCCACTCTAACAATATACTATAGCAGTTTAGCACGTTAGAAATGTTTATAATACATTATTTTCTGTCATGCCAGTACGACGAAAATACAACTTTTAGCAGATAATGTTTATAAAATAAATAGTCTATAAATAATATCTAACCTTTTAGACGTAAGATTCTTGTCCGCAATTGATTTATCACACAGTAAGAAATAAAGTTCGACAAACTCGATCCAAACTGATTTTAGGAAAATTGGTTCACCATTGACATTCGTTTCGAAATAATATATATTCAACCTCACGTGGGAGGCGCTATTAGAAAATTTGATTACGACTCAATTTCCTGCACAAAAATACCTGATTGCTCTTTGCTACCACATTAAATAGTTATAGAACAATGCAAGAGAAAGTCGACCTTATTGCTATGATATAAGGTAGTGAGATAATTAGGTGCGTATATAGTGAAAAGCACGTGCTTTTTAGAAACAATTGTAACACACTTGTTTAAATTACTACACATTTGCAAGTATAAGTTATGTAAGCGGTTGCGTAAAATGCGTGGTATTGAAAAATATGTCTTCTTGCAAACCTTTGGTTAATATTATTGCGTTGCGCCTCGAAGGCTTTACGTGACTTTTCAATAACTTGCTATGTAGGTTATGTTTTACAACGATATTATTTTTACTTGCGCGATCGATATTTATTTTAAAGTACCAGTACTGTTGACTTTAAACAATAAATACGTAACAGAAAAATTCCAACTTTGAGTTCTTATTTGTGTATTTAGTTCATCTCAAGTATGAGTAATAACATCAATCTATTTTTTGTTTACAGGTGTAAATAAACAAGCAAGAAAAACAGGCCACTTGAGCGGATTATTGACCCAGTCACGAACGGTCACCGGAACCATTATGCCTTATACATCCAACACTATCTGAGCGGACCTGACCAGCATTGCGAACGGGAAGCACCGTTAATTATGCCAATTTATTAGCCGCCACAATGATGGAAGAAATCGCGACGCGCCCGAGTGTCGAATACATCCCTCCTCTACCTCCCAAGGGGAAGCAGAGAGGTTCGACTACTTATACACAAATTACAAACGACGAAGCAAATATGAACACAAACGGGTTCACCGCTACCGATGTCCGGATGGACTCGCTAAGTTCGATGCACTCACTCGTCCTTAATTCTAAGACTCCATCTGCAACGGTATTCGTAGCGGCGACCCAGTCAGAACGACCCGCGAGTACGCCTATTACGGACGCTCTCAACGGCCCACACGTGGTCACTATCAGAATAAACACGGACGCCGACAAACCCAAGGCGCCCAAGATATCGAGCGTTCACCTCAAGAGTGACGTTGACTTTGAAACCTTCAAAATCAACGACATTTGCAAGAAGAACAACAGTTTAGTAAGAATCAATGTTGACGAGAATCGACCGAAAATTATAGACAACGAAGAACTGCTGAAGACAGACAAAGCGCCATACATTTACTGCAACTCCTTCGTAAACTCCATGACCAACATGGTGATGTCGAGCGGCCAGTGCTCTCCTAGCGATACACTTGACTCCGGAACCTGCAGTGACCTCGATGGAACACCGCCTCCACTACCGAAAAAGAAGACATCCAAATCTAGTTCAATAAAGAAAGCCGTCTCTGTAACGCTAATCAGCTCGAGAAACGGGAGCAGCCAAAGCGAAGTGGATTTTGAAGATAACGATTCTAATATATCATGCGACTCGCTGAATAGTAGCGAGCTGAACGTAAGCGTGCATGCAGATGAAAGTCATAGCGAATATAGTAAAAAAGAAAAGAAACAGAGTGCGGAATCGCCGGGCGCGCCGGAGACGTACAGCAAAGTGAACAATAAAGACGGTAGCTTTCTACCTCAGGGTCTGCTTCAAGACATAAGAGACCGTTCAGTAAAACTAAATACGGTCGAAACTGAAAGCGAATCGCAGCCCGAGCAGCACGAGGAAGCGAACCAGAATATTAATGAGGATGCTAATATTTCAAAAGAAAGCGCACAGCTCACATCGTTCCGTCTAGTTTCTCAGTTTAATAGCGAGTCAAAGAACACGACGGAGTCACTGCCCGCGAACTTGTGCTCCAAAACGCCACTGATTAGCGAGAGCACATACGAGGAGCGAAAGCAACAGGATAAGATGAAACAAGAGCAAATGTTCTATAGCAGTCATTACTTCGACACGGACAAGTTTTACGATTTCCATCTAAACGAGAAACAATTTGATGATGTGCAAAGTGTTAGTGTTGGTGCTAAGAGTGAATGTGAAGTGTCAGAAGCGGAATACTTTGCGGGCATTAAGGATTATAAGAACGAGGAGATGCCGTCCACGATAAAGAGCTCTAAAGGAACAATAAGGGGCGTGAAGAACCGCGTACGGGCGGGCATCGCGACGTTCTTACAAATGCAGAGCACGACAAAGGTAATTTTTTGCGATTGTTTTACTTTTTTAATTTTACTCCGAACGTTTTTATGTCGGCTACTACCTCGTTATACACGTACTGATTTTAGAGGTCACAACTAAATGTATTCGAAAGTATCACACGCGAGCACGTATTCTAGTTTATTAAAATTTTTATTTTTAAATGGCGATCGTGAAAATGTTCGATATTGAACCTTCACGGGCGATTGTCGTGAACAATAGTAGAGGCACAGGTACAAATGTAAAAACAATTGGCAGGTTTAATTACCATTCAGAATTATGAACGGACGTTGCCGTGTCTCGGCCCAAAGGCTTTTGTCCTACAACAATTGTCATTGTAAAGACATCGTGTGATGTAACTACTAGAAAACGTGTGTTGATAGTTCATGTCCAATTTGTAAACAATCATTTTTTTTGTTTCAATTTTCCGTGAGTTTTGTAGCAATCGTTGTAAGTAACTGGCTGGAAATTTGTTGCAACAAGGTTACTACTTTAATATTTTTGATGCATACTTATTATTAATACTGTCCTACTAGCCGAATTCGACATAAAGCCAGAATTGATACCAAGTTAAACAGAAAAAAGTACCTATTTATTTTAACACCAACAGTAATAGAGTAAAGATATACTGTGATTGAAATCATTAATATCCTTTTAACCGACGCGTTGAGTATTTTATTGGCAGTTAAAACTTTCTATCTTTATATCTAACCCAGATTCGAGCGCGTCAAGTTATCATCACATTTGCACTTTGAATCGATTTCTTGTATAATTGCAAGAAATTCTAACACCTTCCGCTTTTCTAGGTTTAATTATTAAAGTAAGGTTGTCATTTCCTATAGCAAAGGTCTCACGTGCCGACAAGTATGTCGGAAGCTCAGTTTTCTATGTGATTCAATTTAGATGGAAACTACGAGAAAGTTAGGAAAAATTGTTTGATGTCGCCGATAGTATTGTTGGTTATGAGTTTGTAATTTCTAAGGCCTGAAAGAGTGAGTGTTTTACGATCTTATATGTGTGTTAGAGAAAATGCAACTGAGTTTTCAAAGAGCGGTTTGTAT